>NC_084560.2:17425420-17725420 GCF_033978685.3 Nerophis lumbriciformis | reverse complement strand
CATAAATTAATTAAATCTTTTGTAGACACGTAAACAATGGGATAAAGAACATTTTACATCAATCAATCTAGGGATCCACAAACCCCGTTTCCATATGAGTTGGGAAATTGTGTTAGATGTAAATATAAACGGAATACAATGATTTGCAAATCCTTTTCAACCCATATTCAATTGAATGCACTACAAAGAAATGATGTTCAAACTTTTTTTTGCAAATAATTATTAACTTAGAATTTCATGGCTGCAACACGTGCCAAAGTAGTTGGGAAAGGGCATGTTCACCACTGTGTTACATGGCCTTTCCTTTTAACAACACTCAGTAAACGTTTGGGAACTGAGGAGACACATTTTTGAAGCTTCTCAGGTGAATTATTTCCCATTCTTGCTTGATGTACAGCTTAAGTTGTTCAACAGTCCGGGTGTCTCTGTTGTGGTATTTTAGGCTTCATAATGCGCCACAAATTTTCAATGGGAGACAGGTCTGGACTACAGGCAGGCCAGTCTAGTACCCGCACTCTTTTACTATGAAGCCACGTTGATGTAACACATGGCTTGTCATTGTCTTGCTGAATTAAGCAGGGGCGTCCATGGTAACGTTGCTTGGATGGCAACATATGTTGCTCCAAAACCTGTATGTACCTTTCAGCATTAATGGCGCCTTCACAGATGTGTAAGTTACCCATGTCTTGGCCACTAATACGGTACACCCCCATACCATCACAGATGCTGGCTTTTCAACTTTGCGCCTATAACAATCCGGATGGTTCTTTTCCTCTTTGGTCCGGAGGACACCACGTCCACAGTTTCCAAAAACAATTTGAAATGTGGACTCGTCAGACCACAGAACACTTTTCCACTTTGTATCAGTCCATCTTAGATGAGCTCAGGCCCAGCGAAGCCGACGGCGTTTCTGGGTGTTGTTGATAAACGGTTTTCGCCTTGCATAGGAGAGTTTTAACTTGCACTTACAGATGTAGCGACCAACTGTAGTTACTGTCAGTGGGTTTCTGAAGTGTTCCTGAGCCCATGTGGTGATATCCTTTACACACTGATGTCGCTTGTTGATGCAGTACAACCTGAGGGATCGAAGGTCACGGGCTTAGCTGCATACGTGCAGTGATTTCTCCAGATTCTCTGAACCCTTTGATGATATTACGGACCGTAGATGGTGAAATCCCTAAATTCCTTGCAATAGGTGGTTGAGAAAGGTTTTTCTTAAACTGTTCAACAATTTGCTCACACATTTGTTGACAAAGTGGTGACCCTCGCCCCATCCTTTTTTGTGAATGACTAAGCATTTCATGGAAGGTGCTTTTATACCCAATCATGGCACCCACCTGGTCCCAATTAGCCTGCACACCTGTGGGATGTTGCAAATAAGTGTTTGAGGAGCATTCCTCAACTTTATCAGTGTTTATTGCCACCTTTCCCAAGTTCTTTGTCACGTGTTGCTGACATCAAATTCTAAAGTTAATGATTATTTGCAAAAAAAAAAAATGTTTATCAGTTTGAACATCAAATATGTTGTCTTTGTAGCATATTCAACTGAATATGGGTTGAAAAGGATTTGCAAATCATTGTATTCCGTTTATATTTACATCTAACACAATTTCCCAACTCATATGGAAACGGGGTCTGTAGATCGGCGCCTATGACTCTTAATGCATGCACTCTGGTGATGAATTCCACTATCACTTTATGGTTCAGTCATTACACTGCAAAAAGTCAGTGTTCAAAAATAAGAAAAAAAAAATACAAAAATGAGGGGTATTTTATTTGAACTAAGCAAACTTATCTTAGCCTTTCCAAACTGACCCTGCCCTAGGTGTCTCTTATTTATTTATTTATTTTTATTTTTATTATTATTTTTTTTTCCTAATAAAGTTGTTTTTATCGTCCCTCCTCCCCCAACCCCCCCACACACATGTAAAGCGACTTTGGGTATTTAGAATAGCGCTATATAAATCCCAGGTATTATTATTATTATTATTATTACTATCTGCCAATAGAACAAGAACATTTGGCTTGTCAAGACTTTCCAAAACAAGTAAAATTAGCTAACCTCAATTAACCCAAAAATACCTTATAATAAGTATATTCTCACTAATAACAAGTGTACTACTATATGAGTACGTATTTTCTATTGTTTCATTGAAAATAAAACAGCAAAGTCCATTTGGCTGTCATCTGTTTTAATATGAGACACAATTGTGTCAAAGTCATGAATTTTTTTTTTCATGCTTGAAATAAGAAATTCTTACTTTAAAAAAGTTATTGTTAGTGTTAATGACACAGCTTTGCAACAGTTGATATTCGAGTTTCAAGCATGTTTTACTCAATATAGGTCATAAAATCTCAGCAACAAGCTGTAATATCTTACTGAGATCATTTAGGACCAAAACCCTTAAAACAAGTAAAACACTCTAACATAAAATCTGCTTAGTGAGAAGAATTGTCTTATCAGACAGAAAATAAGCAAATATCACCCTTATTTGAGATATTTAATTTTACTTAGATTTCAGTTTTTGCAGTTTAGGTGTTTTAATGCACTATGACTTGGATAAATGGCATTTATAAAGAACCGTTGTTTTATTATTATAGCATTATCATAAATATGACACCCGACCCCAAAATCTGATTTAGTGGGGCGTGAAGCAGCGAGGCTGTTTTGACAAATGAATACAACACGCCAGGGGGAAAATAATTTGACAGGTGACAAATGTTGAGCAGCGATACAATCTGAGACGCATGCCACCTGAAATATGACTCACTCTATTAAAATCATTCATGGAGGATATTAAATAGTTCTTTAAAAGACTTCAAACATCCGATGAGGTGTGCGTGTGCGTTTGAGTAAATGTTTTATGATGACTGCTGTTTTCATAACACTAAAATACTTTTAATATTAGTTTGTTTTTTTACTGTTTATTCAAATAAAGAGTTGCGGTGTGAAAGGTTTAATTAATCCCAAACTACTCCGGTTTGCTCCTCCCCTTCCAAAACTTCAGGTGAAGCTTGAGTGTACCTCCAAAAAAAATGTTTTTTGGTGTGCCCATACCAGCCACTTTTCAATTGACCAAGTCGAAGGGATCTACCTCGTTCAATTATATCATTTATATTTATTTATTTATGAAGGAGAGGTTTTTGTTAACAAGTTAATGGTGTTTGATGATAATACAAGCATGTTTAACATATTCTTTCTTTTATGAAGACAAGAATATAAGTTGGTATGTGCGGAGGGAGATGTAACCAGCGCTGCCTGCAGCAGCAAAAGTCACCGCCTCTGTCCATGGTGCTGAGGACAGAGCACCATCAGACGGGGGCGTGCCAGTGCTGACGGCGAGACACAGCTGGCAGGTGATTAGATTTTACAGGTGGTACGTGTTAATCTAATCATCTGTTTTCTTTAACAGTAAGCGGCCGGGAGCAGGAGGGGAGAGAGGATACGGACGTGACTAAAAAGTTACGTTTTACTAGGAGAGAAAACTTTTGTTGACAACATTATCATTAAAAACCTTGTTAAACCTGCACGCTTGGCTCCCGTGCCGTGTCTGACAGTGGGACCGCTAGGAAGCACACTTGCCAACCCTCCCGATTTTTCTGGGAGACTCCCGAATTTCAGTGGCTCTCCCGAAAATCTCCCGGGACAACCATTCTCCTGAATTTCTCCCGATTTCCTGAACCCCCACTTGTTCTGTGGTTACTTTTTAAACCGTTGGCCACCCAAAAAGTAACTTTTTGGTTTGCGCACTCTGACGGCAAGTGTAGGAGTCGGTTCTGAAGTATGAAGTAAAGAGACGTAACTTCATCACCTCGCCTGGTTATTGACTCCAACCCAGAATATTACACTGCACATACCCATGCTCCTTCAAAGGCTGTGCTACTGGCTGCAAAGCATTGCACTTTTAAATACAACAATGAGTAGAGAGGAGTGTTATGTGTGTATATGTGTAAATAAATGAACACTGAAATTCAAGTATTTATTTTATTTATATGTATATATATAATAAAATATATATTTATATATAGTTAGAATTCACTGAAAGTCAAGTATTTATTTTATTTATATATATATATATAGTATATATATATATATATATATATATATATATATATATATATATATATATATATAAGAAATACTTGAATTTAAGTGAATTCTAGCTATAAATATACTCCCCCTCCCCCTTAACCCTGGCCCCGCCCACCCCGACCACGCCCACCTCAGCCCCCCCCCAATCTCCCGAATTTGGAAGTCTCAAGGTTGGCAAGTATGCTAGGAAGCGACTTTCACAGTATGATTGTGATGACTTGCATTGATTGGAATCAGACAGTAGTGATGATAACGTCCACATTTTCAAATGGAGGAGAAAAAACTCCTCCTTTCTGTCCAATACCACATAAGAGTGGTTACTTTTTGCCATTTTATTTGTCCAGCTTCCATACTCCTTTTTGTACACTTTACGAGAAATACATTGGTGGCAAACTTCATAGCTTGCTAGCTTTCTGAGACTCTTATTTTGTTAGCGCAGGCAGGATGGAGCATGGCTTTTATTGTGAAGACAGGAACTGTGCAGTCGGTGTTTCGAGTTTTGATGGCAGGTACGGCGCGAGAGTCTGTTGAAGTAAAAAGTGTTTCTCGCCTTCCTGTCGGTCGTTTTTTCTTAATAATGACCTGGCAGCGGCCGGCGTCATCTCACAAGACCCTCGGGTGCCGTGAATGTCAATCAAAGTGACGTCTTGGTGAATATTGATGATGGCTGATTTTTATGTCTATTTTTTAATGCCTGGCTGGCGTTCGACTGACACACCCTCTGCCATTGACCGGTAGCTCGCCATCAACGTAATGGGCACCCCTGATTTACGGTATGAAGACTTTTCTGATTTTACCGTCTGCGAAAACATCATTTTTAAATTTGCAAAAACAAAAACAGAAAACAACTAAATGAATTGAAGCCCATCTCAACGAGGACAGACATTTTTACCAAAGGCGTGCTCCGGTTTAAAAGTAATCGTACAGCAAAAAAGCCAAACTACAAATTAGTCAGTTAGCCGAGGGTGACCCCAAGATTGCCAAGATACCTGTGGCGGTGGCGGCGTGGTCAATTACGCCATCATAATATTTACTATGATGCATATATTTTCTTCAAAAAGGCAAAAAAAATGTCCCAGCAATATGTTTGGAGGAAACAAGGTGAGGCCTTTAATCCCAGGAACACCACCCTACTGTCAAGCATGGTGGTGGTAGTATAATGCTCTGGACCTGTTTTGCTGCCAATGGAACTGGTGCTTGAAATGGGACAATGCAAAAGGAGGATTACCTCCAAATTCTTCAGGACAACCTAAAATCATCAGCCCGGAGGTTGGGTCTTGGGCGCAGTTGGGTGTTCCAACAGGACAATGACCCCAAACACACGTCAAAAGTGGTAAAGGAATGGCTAAATCAGGCTAGAATGAAGGTTTTAGAATGGCCTTCCCAAAGTCCTGACTTAAACGTGTGGACAATGCTGAAGAAACAAGTCCATGTCAGAAAACCAACACATTTATCTGAACTGCACCAATTTCCAAAAGGAGTGGTCAAAAAATCAACTAGAAGCTTGTGGATGGCTACCAAAAGCGCCTTATTGCAGTGAAACTTGCCAAGGGACATGTAAGCAAATATTAACATTGCTGTATGTATACTTTTGACCCAGCAGATTTGCTCACATTTTCAGTAGACCCATAATAAATTCATAAAAGAACCAAACTTCGTGAATGTTTTTGTTCATTCGGGCACAAGGCCTCACTGCTGCCCTTTGGCAACAGTAGTAAAACCTTTTTACCTTTTTATATTTATTTTTTTTCACTATTTTTACTTCTACTGAGGGGTGTCCAAATTACAGCTCAACTTGGCCCTCTGGACTATCTAAATGTTTTTTTATTTCACTCACAACTAATTTTGGGTGAGTGTGTGCAATATTTTAGTCAATTACTTTATATACTAAATTAGAGAGTAGATTGATATGTTACGGTTCAAACAATGTACTAAACGAACAAACGAAAAAAACCAACAGGTCAAAAAACAACAGAGTTCAACACACTTGCCAAACAATGTAACATTCCCACTGCACCATGTGGACATTATAAAATACATCTAAGCACCATATCAACATTACAACCGTCTAATACCACTACAAGGCATGATGGGTAACATGCACAACGTTATTCCCGCACACTTTGCCATGTTTGGCGTGTTTGACCTGTGTTTTGCCAGAACTTGGAATGTGGAGTTTTTGCTTTCCCGAGATGCAAGTGAACTTGGATCGGACATGGCTTGAAGGTGGGTACATGATTTATTTTAAACACTAACAAACTACAAAACAGAAGCAAACAAAAGGCGCGCACAATGGCGGAGGTAAAAAACTTGGCAAATGAAAACAAAACTTGCTCTAAGGCAGAAACTGTGAACACGAAATAAAAACACTTACTGTGGCAAGGGGCTGTGAATGTGGCTTGATACGAGAGGATAGCAGGGTTAGAAAAGATATGACACCAGGACGAACAACAGAAAATGAAAAGTTTAAATAACACAGACATGATTAACAACAGGTGCGTGACTCAAAACAGGTGCGTGACATGACAGGTGAAAACTAATGGGTTGCTATGGTGACAAACAAGAGTGCACAATGAGTCCAAACGTGGAACAGGTGAAACTAATGGGTAACCATGGAAACAAGACAAGGGAGTGAAAAGCCAGAAACTAAAGAGTACAATAACTAAACAAAACAAAACATGACTAAAACAAAACATGATTACACAGACATGACATGTTTGATTTGTATGATTACTTGCAAAACGTCAAGGAGGTTGTAAGGGAAGTAATCGGGGTAGGAGTCTGACTTTCACATACTCTTAAAAGAAAGTTTTATAAAGATGATCATTTCTTTTCTGCACGTAAAGCTATGATTATTCTCTATAAAATGTTTTTATGTTCATATTTTGGGGTTAATTGAATTTTAACATTTTCCTATGACAAAAATTGTGTTTGTTTTGTATGATTTGGGTTCGGTCTAAACTTTTTGGAACGTTATACCGTATTTTACGGACTATAAGGCGCACTTAAAATCCGTTTTCCCCCCTCAAAACTCGACAGTGCGCCTTATAACCCGGTGAGCCTAATGTAAGGAATAAGTTTGGTTGAGCTTACCCACCTCAAAGCTATTTTGTTTGGTACATGGTGTAATGATACGTGTGAACAGTAGATGGCAGTCAAACATAAGAGATAAGGGTAGGCTGCACTATGATGGCAATATGTCTCAAGTAAACAACACCAACATTTTCTATGTTCCATTGAAAATATAGAACATTACACACGGCGCCCAAAAATCTATCAAAATGTTTTAGTACGACTTTGGTAAGTTATGAAGCTGCACCGCTTGATGGATTGTCGGCGCATTACACATACGAGTATTATTATGGTGTGTGTATAAGGTGAGACATATTATCTGGCATTTTGTTTCACAACATTTTGCAAAAGCAACTTTTCTTACCATCTGCTACCTGCTGATCTGTATTTGGGATCTGTATAAGTCCTGAAACATTGCGCGCGTCCGCCTTTGTAGTCTGTGCCGACACCATAGTCGATAAGCTTCTTCTTTTTCTCTATCTTCTTGTTATGGGACATTCATCCTCCGCTGTTGCCATTTCTAATATAAAGTAGTGGAAAGTTCTTACTTATATCTGTCAGTAAACTCGCCATGAAAGCGCTAAAACATACCGGTGTAGTGAGTTTACATTATTCACCCAAGGAACTTTAGTTATTAGAGTTCCGGTCAGACGGTTTTTTACGGGCCTTGTTGTTGTTTCCAGATGAGAAGATGCTGCTCCGTTATTGATTGAAGTAAAGTCTGAATGTCATTAAAACAGTTAGCTCCGTCTTTTGACACTTCTTCCACTTCTGTCCTTGCACGCTACACCGCTGCAACAAAGATGACGGGGAGAAGACGCTGTCGAAGGTGAGCCACGTAAATAAGACCGCCCTCAAAACGGCGCATCCTGAAGAGACTGTCAGAAAGTGACTTGAAGATGATCTGTAAAACATCATCTATGCAACATTTTGACCAAAGAACCACCATCACATGTTATGTAGACCACAAGGAAGTTTTTTACATTTAGAATAAAATAATAATAATATAACTCCTTTAATGCACCCTATAATCCGGTGCGCCTAATATATGAAAAAAGATTGAAAAAAATAGACCATTCATCGGCAGTGCGCCTTATAATCTGGTGCGCCCTATGGTCCGGAAAATACGGTACTAACAAAAACCGAAGTACTGCAGAATGTAAAACACTAGAGACTGACGTCTCACACCAATTAGTTCCATTTCCAACAAAGGTCTGGTTGTGACCGAGAGTTATGGTGTGGAAGTCGCTTCCTAGCAGTTCCACTGTAGGAGCCAAGCATGCAGTTTTAACAACGTTTTAATGGGCATATATTTGTGTCCAACTCTTTCTCCAGTAGAACGTGACTTTTCAGTCACGTTCGTATCCTCTCTCCCCTCCTGCTCCCGGCCGCTTACTGTTAAAGACAACAGATGATTAGATTAACACGCACCACCTGTGAAATCTAATCACTTGCCAGCTGTGTCTCGCTGTCAGCACTACCACGCCCCCGTCTGATGGTGCTCTGTCCTCAGGCAGCGCTGGCCACACCTCCCCCCACATATGGTTTTCATCACTCTCAGTAAAACACTGCCTCTCGCGTGTTGGTCGAGAATTACAAGTCAAACACTCAGTCCCCATATGAGAATCAAGACCTTTTCAGAAGTGACTATACATAATAAAGCCTTAGAATAATTAGTATGTCAAGTCAAACTTGATTGGGCTGGTCTTTCTTCAGCTCAATAGCATAGAAGGTCATGTTTATCTCAAATTAGAAAAACACTTGGAGAACACAGCTCTATCTCCAAATAGTAAAGAATCCCTTAAAAGAAATACTGAATCCAGACGGTGATCCAGATCAACCCCACAATGTAATCCATGTTCCTTATCCTATTTCTGACATTTCCAGAAAATGTAATCAAAAGCTGCTTAGACGGTTTTGAGCTAAGTTGCTAAATAAACAGAGGGAAAGACAAACAAACCCCAGCGAATCGAGGAATAAATGTAATTTTGTATCAATGTCAGCACCTGGTTTTATAGCGGAATGAAATAAACAGAGTGTATGTACTTGTCTTTGTCTCTGTGGGTGGAGGTAAGGGCACTAGCATTCAAACACAGAGAAGTGTAGCTTTGTAACATAAACGTAAGGTAATGTAGTAGAAAGGATCCGTGTCAATCCCCAAAATGTGTTCCTTATCCTGAAAGTTTCATGAAGATCCAACCATAACTTTTGGAGTTGTGACGACCTGGACGCATGGTGATGCGGGGTTTCGTTCTCCCAGGAATGCAGATCGGGCTTCGGACACAGCGTGCAGGTAAGAAATTATTTATTTAAGAAATAAATTATACAGGAACAAACAAAAACGTGCTCATAGCACTTAAGGCAGAAACAAAAGGAGCTAGCGTGGTAGCTAGAAGGTAAACAGAGCCTTTAGCGTGGGAGCTAGAAGGTTTAGCGCAGGAAACAAAAGTCGTCATCTGTTGTATGGAAACAAACTAGGAAGCAAGACAGAATGACAGGGAAGGCATGCTTAAATAATAATGTCAGTGATGACCAACAGGTGCGCGTCGGGAACTCACGCGGCAGGTGAAAACAATAAGCAGCCATGGCAACAAACTCAGGTGTACAAACAGGCACTCAAGGAGTCCAAAACTAACAAAAACACAAGTGCCTCGTAAACGTAAACAAAAATATGATCTGAGCAGCGGATCATAACAGTACCCCCCCTTAAGGGACACATTCCAGATGTCCCCTGGAACAACTAAAACCCCCCAACTATAACAAAGTTCAAGAGTCAAGGGAGGGTGGAGGGAGGATTTGGCGGAGGGTTGCCAGGCCATGTGTCCTCGAATCCACCGAGGATGAGTCAGGTGGCGGCGGATAATGGAACGCCGCTGCCGCAGGCGAGGCGGGCGACCACGGAACGGCCACGTCGGTGGCCGCCGAGAAGGTGGGCGTGAGTGGCGCCAGAAGTTCAGCAGCCGGAGAGTTATATGACGACGCCCTGGGCGTCGCTGCTGTTTGCGCCACTGGCGTCCATTCACTGACCTTTGAGAGAGCTGCTTGCGCAGCCGGACCACTCGAGGTCGCTGAGACGACAATGAGGGCTAGGAAGGTTGCGGCGCCCTGGGAAGGCCCACCGGAGACGAGGAGAAAGCAGACGTCGCCGTGGGCGCAGGAGGAGTCGACGTCGCCGTGGGAGTAGGAGGAGTCGACGTTGCCGTGGGAGCAGGAGGAGTCCACGTCGCCGTGGGAGCAGGAGGAGTCGACGTCGCCGTGGGAGGAGTTGACGTCGCCGTGGGAGGAGTCGACGTCGCCGTGAGAGGAGTCGACGTCGCCGTGGGAGGAGCCGACGTTGCCGTGGGCGGAGCAGGCGGCTCGTCTGCCGGCGTGGGCGGAGTAGGCGGCTCGTCTGCCGGCGTGGGCGCAGCAGGTGGCTCGTCTGCCGGCGTGTGCGGAGCAGGCGACTCGTCAGAGGTGCAGGCGTCCGGGCTGTCGTCGTGGAAGCAGGTGCTGGTGCGGGAACCAGCCTTGGAACAGCTTAAGTTGTTCAACAGTCCGGGGGTCTCCGTTGTGGTATTTTAGGTTTCATAATGCGCCACACATTTTCAATGGGGGACAAGTCTGGACTACAGGCAGGCCAGTCTAGTACCCGCACTCTTTTACTATGAAGCCACGTTGATGTAACACTTGGCTTGGCATTGTCTTGCTGAAATAAGCAGGGGCTTCCATTGTAACATTGCTTGGATGGCAACATATGTTGCTCCAAAACCTGTATGTACCTTTCAGCATTAATGGTGCCTTCACAGATGTGTAAGTTACCCATGTCTTGGGCACTAATACACCCCCATACCATCACAGATGCTGGCTTTTCAACTTTGTGCCTAGAACAATCCGGATGGTTCTTTTCCTCTTTGGTCCGGAGGACACAACGTCCACAGTTTCCAAAATTTTTTTGAAATGTGGACTCGTCAGACCACAGAACACTTTTCCACTTTGTATCAGTCCATCTTAGATGAGCTCAGGATGTTGTTGATAAACGGTTTTTGCCTTGCATAGGAGAGTTTTAACTTGCACTTAAAGATGTAGCGACCAACTGTAGTTACTGACAGTGGGTTTCTGAAGTGTTCCTGAGCCCATGTGGTAACATCCTTTACACACTGATGTCGCTTGTTGATGCAGTACAGCCTGAGGGATCGAAGGTCACGGGCTTAGCTGCTTACGTGCAGTGATTTCTCCAGATTCTCTGAACCCTTTGATGATATTACGGACCGTAGATGGTGAAATCCCCAAATTCCTTGCAATAGCTGGTTGAGAAAGGTTTTTCTTAAACTGTTCAACAATTTGCTCACGCATTTGTTGACAAAGTGGTGACCCTCGCCCCATCCTTGTTTGTTAATGACTGAGCATTTCATGGAATCTACTTTTATAACCAATCATGGCACCCACCTGTTCCCAATCTGCCTGTTCACCTGTGGGATGTTCCAAATAAGTGTTTGATGAGCATTCCTCAACTTTATCAGTATTTATTGCCACCTTTCCCAACTTCTTTGTCACGTGTTGCTGGCATCAAATTCTAAAGTTAATGATTATTTGCAAAAAAAAAAAAAGTTAATCGGTTTGAACATCAAATATGTTGTCTTTGTAGCATATTCAACTGAATATGAGTTGAAAATGATTTGCAAATCATTGTATTCCGTTTATATTTACATCCAACACAATTTCCCAACTCATTTATGAAACCTGTTTTTGCTGCCCTTTTGGACATGTCACTCTTGCAAAAGCGATTTTAATCTCAATGTATTTTTAGTTGGTTGAATAAAGGAAAACAAAATAATAAATACAAGAAATTTGCTGAGAGTGATGCACAGAGTGAGACCTCTGTCTCTATCTCCCTGTTTGACGAAGAAAACAAATGGCAGTTTATCTATGCTGGCTAAGTATTTCGACTTCATTTTCATTTATTGTTTGATCGATTGACCTATTGCCTCGTCACCATTAAAACCTCGATTATTTGTGAGGCCCTAGTGTGTACTGTAGGCCTATCATTCTTCATTAGAGCACATTACATAATCACATGATGTTAAGGTTTAACAATGTTGATGTTGGCTGTATTGTCCTGGTTTAAACTTCAATTAAGGGTCATTTAAACAGCAATTCCAACAAATGAAACATGGATGCAGGTTTTGAATATGACGTTTGTTCTTTCCATGCAACAGGCCAGGCTTAACAATTATTTGAAACAATATGCTGTGTGTGATTTACAACTTGTGAGCGGAGATCAGTGGACTTTTCTCCATACCGCAACATTTTCTTTGCCAACTTGAACGTAACAGAAAAGGAGCCATGAACGGGTGAAGGTCACATGTGCTCATTTTCTGCGTTGTTCCAAACAACGAGACAGACTTGACAAAAAACAGATCAGCTATGTTTTCTTACTTGTACAGGTCATAGAATGGTAAAAGGTACAGCAGCCTGAACCTGTTTCCGTACATAAAAAGAGGACTATCTACAGCTATACCGGCTCATCTCTCGGTTGGTTTCAGTTACCGACCCTTGATTAACCACGTCAAAACAATACTGCGGTAAACTATGGAAACTACGCCACATTGAACGCATTCTGCAAAATAAGAACGCTAACAAAAGACATCAATCAATCAATCAAAGTTTACTTATATAGCCCTAAAACACGAGTGTCTCAGATTCCACATCAGGGCAAGAAAAAAACTCAACCCAATGGGATGACAATGAGAAACCTTGGAGAGGACCCCTCACCCGGCGGTATGGACAACACTGTCGACACTTCTTGAATGTTTCAAACCACATATCGCTTGTCCATTGCTTTTTTGGGACTCATAATGAGCCAGCAAAACACACAACAACGGGTGGATGGAAGGTTTGTGCACTGAGAAAAGTTTTTTTTCCAACAAAGCATATTTCTGTTCGGTCTGTGGTTTGTAAATCAAAAAGTGTGTATAATGAGGGGTTCGTAAATTGAAGTTCCCCCGTACTATGTAACGACATTATTCCAAACACTGGATTTACACGATTTCATGAGAAAATGTGCTTAAAATTTCGTACAATTGGGATTTCATCAGACATTTTGTAATAGAGCACCAGCAAAAACAAGGTACCACTGTACTCCACAGTCTCCACTTTGTCTTTGGTCTCCTTTTTAATGACATTCTCTCTCATCAGGGCTGAGAAACTAAATATTTTGCTCTCCTCCACTCAAGATGATCTCCTGCTGGCCCCACTATGGACTGGACTCTCACACTATTATGTTAGATCCACTATGGACTGGACTCTCACACTATTATGTTAGATCCACTATGGACTGGACTCTCACACTATTATGTTAGATCCACTATGGACTGGAGTCTCACACTATTATGTTAGATCCACTATGGACTGGACTCTCACACTATTATGTTAGATCCACTATGGACTGGAGTCTCACACTATTATGTTAGATCCACTATGGACTGGACTCTCACACTATTATGTTAGATCCACTATGGACTGGAGTCTCACACTATTATGTTAGATCCACTACGGACTGGACTTTCACACTATTATGTTAGATCCACTATGGACTGGAGTCTCACACTATTATGTTAGATCCACTACGGACTGGACTTTCACACTATTATGTTAGATCCACTACGGACTGGACTCTCACACTATTATGTTAGATCCAGTATGGACTGGACTCTCACACTATTATGTTAGATCCACTATGGACTGGACTCTCACACTATTATGTTAGATCCACTATGGACTGGACTCTCACAATATTATGTTAGATCCACTATGGACTGGACTCTCAAACTATTATGTTAGATCCACTATGGACTGGACTCTCACACTATTATGTTAGATCCACTACGGACTGGACTCTCACACTATTATGTTAGATCCACTATGGACTGGACTCTCACACTATTTTGTTAGATCCACTATGGACTGGACTCTCACACTATTAACTAGATCCACTATGGACTGGACTTTCACACTATTATGTTAGATCCACTACGGACTGGACTCTCACACTATTATGTTAGATCCACTATGGACTGGAGTCTCACACTATTATGTTAGATCCACTATGGACTGGACTCTCACACTATTATGTTAGATCCACTATGGACTGGACTCTCACACTATTATGTTAGATCCACTATGGACTGGACTCTCACACTATTAACTAGATCCACTATGGACTGGACTCTCACACTATTATGTTAGATCCACTATGGACTGGACTCTCACACTATTATGTTACATCCACTATGGACTGGACTCTCACACTATTATGTTACATCCATTATGGACTGGACTCTCACACTATTATGTTAGATCCACTATGGACTGGACTCTCACACTATTATGTTAGATCCACTGCGGACTGGACTCTCACACTATGATGTTAGATCCACTATGGACTGGACTCTCACACTATTATGTTAGATCCACTACGGACTGGACTCTCACACTATTATGTTAGATCCACTATGGACTGGACTCTCACACTATTAACTAGATCCACTATGGACTGGAGTCTCACACTATTATGTTAGATCCACTACGGACTGGACTCTCACACTATTATGTTAGATCCACTATGGACTGGACTCTCACACTATTAACTAGATCCACTATGGACTGGACTCTCACACTATTATGTTACATCCACTATGGACTGGACTCTCACACTATTATGTTAGATCCACTATGGATTGGACTCTCACACTATTATGTTTGATCCACAATGGACTGGACTCTCACTATTATGTTAGATCCACTATGGACTGGACTCTCACACTGTTAACTAGATCCACTATGGACTGGACTCTCACACTATTATGTTAGATCCACTATGGACTGGACTCTGACACTATTATGTTAGATCCACTATGGACTGGACTCTCACAATATTATGCTAGATCCACTCGACGTCCATTGCATTGTGGCTTGTGCAGCCCTTTGAGACACTCGTGATTTAGGGCTATATAAGTAAACATTGATTGATTGATTGACTACAAGATGAGCTTCCTATAAATATGAGATTTCCTTGACACAATATATTATAAATACACCTTGTACACAACATAGACACTGTTCAATTATATACACAGTAAAGACATGTGAAATATCCTTGTACAAGTGTTAGTTAAACCTTTGTACCAATTATATACTATATACAAACACTTATACTTCCATTATTATTTATATCCCACATTTAGTTTTGTAATAAACATTGATCATAGTATTAACTACTGTGTTGATTCAAGAGTGATATATTTTTCTAAGACATTGGTTTTAAAGTTTTTTTCCACAAACATACAGTATTTGCATAGAAATACAAACATTTTGTATATAACCTTCTCTTCTTTTCCTTACTATCCATGAATATATTTACCTTTCCACTAACACAGTTCTCTAGTTCGCCTGCATTATAATTTAGATTAAAAAGAACAACTATTTTACATATGCAACATACTCGTGTGCAACGCCTAATTGGCTTTCTATGAATTTGCTTTTCTTTCCCCCTTCTCTTGTTTTAACTTTTCAGAAGCCAGTGATTTAGTGTTCATGAATTTATGCAACAGGCGTGTGCAGCAGGTTCCACAGGCCATAACTCACAGGCCAAAAGTTGGCCTTATTTACATTGTGCACAATACAATCCTGAGTTCTCATTTTGCAGCCAGAAACACAATGTGTAAATCCTCTGGAGAGTAAAGGATCAGTGTACGGTCGAGTGTGCGCCACAGTAAACTGAGTTAAAAACACACTTGTGACAATATAGTACAAACCCCATTTCCATATGAGTTGGGAAATTGTGTTAGATGTAAATATAAACGGAATACAATGATTTGCAAATCATTTTCAACCCATATTCAGTTGAATATGCTACAAAGACAACATATTTGATGTTCAAACTGATAAACATTTTTTTTTTTTTTGCAAATAATCATTAACTTTAGAATTTGATGCCAGCAACACGTGACAAAGAAGTTGGGAAAGGTGTCAATAAATACTGATAATGTTGAGAAATGCTCATCAAACACTTATTTGGAACATCCCACAGGTGAACAGGCAAATTGGGAACAGGTGGGTGCCATGATTGGGTATACAAGTAGATTCCATGAAATGCTCAGTCATTCACAAACAAGGATGGGGCGAGGGTCACCACTTTGTCAACACATGCGTGAGCAAATTTTTGAACAGTTTAAGAAAAAAAATTCTCAACCAACTTTTGCAAGGAATTTAGGGATTTCACCATCTACGGTCCGTAATATCATCAAAGGGTTCAGAGAATCTGGAGAAATCACTGCACGTAAGCAGCTAAGCCCGCGACCTTCGATCCCTCAGGCTGTACTGCATCAACAAGCGACATCAGTGTGTAAAGGATATCACCACATGGGCTCAGGAACACTTCAGAAACCCACTGTCAGTAACTACAGTTGGTCGCTACATCTCTAAGTGCAAGTTAAAACTCTCCTATGCAAGGCGAAAACCGTTTATCAACAACACCCAGAAACGCCGTCGGCTTCGCTGGGCCTGAGCTCATCTAAGATGGACTGATACAAAGTGGAAAAGTGTTCTGTGGTCTGAAGAGTCCACATTTCAAATTGTTTTTGGAAACTGTGGACGTGGTGTCCTCCGGACCAAAGAGGAAAAGAACCATCCGGATTGTTATAGGCGCAAAGTTGAAAAGCCAGCATCTGTGATGGTATGGGGGTGTATTAGTGCCCAAGACATGGGTAACTTACACATCTGTGAAGGTGCCATTAATGCTGAAAGGTACATACAGGTTTTGGAGCAACATATGTTGCCATCCAAGCAACGTTACCATGGACGCCCCTGCTTATTTCAGCAAGACAATGCCAAGCCATGTGTTACATCAACGTGGCTTCATAGTAAAAGAGTGCGGGTACTAGACTGGCCTGCCTGTAGTCCAAACCTGTCTCCCATTGAAAATGTGTGGCGCATTATGGAGCCTAAAATATCACAACGGAGACCCCCGGACTGTTGAACAACTTAAGCTGTACATCAAGCAAGAATGGGAAATAATTCCTCCTGAGAAGCTTAAAAAATGTGTCTCCTCAGTTCCCAAACGTTTACTGAGTGTTGTTAAAAGGAAAGACCATGTCACACAGTGGTGAACATGCCCTTTCCCAACTACTTTGGCACGTGTTGCAGCCATGAAATTCTAAGTGAATTATTATTTGCAAAAAAAAAAAAAAAGTTTATGAGTTTGAACATCAAATATCTTGTCTTTGTAATGCATTCAATTGAATATGGGTTGAAAAGGATTTGCAAATCATTGTATTCCGTTTATATTTACATCTAACACAATTTCCCAACTCATATAGAAACGGGGTTTGTTGTTACTCAAGTTTTTAACACTAGTCTTAGGGGGCGGCTTGAGAATAATCACTTGCACTCGAAATTAGTCAACCCTACGGTGGCAGACAGGGCCAAACGTTCCAAGCACAGAAATGAGCTAAGGCACAGGTTTCAAACTCAAGGCCCGGGGGCCAAATCTGCCCCGCCACATCATTTTACGTGGCCTGCGAAAGCCTGGAAATAAAATGGGTTAATAAAATCCTTAATCCTTTCTGACTAAATATATTTGTTCTTTCCTTTTTGACCATTAAAAATCATGTACTGCATACAATTGCATATCTTTTAAAGTTCAATGTCATCAAAATCTAAATATTATATTATGTGTTTAAAAAAATAGTTTTTGTTAAAACAAAGATACATACTGTACCTAAATATCTGCTTGCCCTTTGATTTCTAAACAAATTATCAGTCAAATTGTAGACTGTAAAACTGACAATAGATTTTACGGTTAAATTCCGCCGACTGAGTTTTTTTTTACTGTAAAATCAACTTTGGTACAGTTTTTTTTCCATATACAGTAAGACGCTAAAACATAAAAAACAAAACAAAAAAACCCCATTAAAACAAAAATATTTTACGGTAAAAAGAAAAAACTGGCAGCTCTTTTGCTTTAATTTTACCGTTAAAAACAGTGGTATTGTTTCTCCATTCCATTCCGTTTATTCCATTTTTTATATGCTGTAAAAAACAACAACTTTACTTTTACTGTAAAATTCTGGTGACTGAGCTGTCAGTTTTTTAAGTAACATTTAATTATTTTGTTTGCAGCTTATGTAAAAAAATATATTATATTATATATTATATACAGTATATACACATGTATATTCATATATAATTCATTGTTAAAAGCAGCCCTCTGAGGGCAACCATAACTGCGAGTTTGACAACCCTGATCTAAAGTAACCTCCCTTTCCAAAAAAAGGAAAACCTATGTCCATTGACAATGCAGCAAGATCAAAAGAAGAAACTGCATTAAAAGAAACAATGCAAATTCACAGAAAGCAACATAAATTACAGTAGCTAACCTGCAGTGAGTCAGGAGTAGTTTTTCCTCATCCTTTACTTAAAGTGTGAGTAAAGAATGCGTATAAATGGCGTTTCCTCATTGAGAAGACCTGATAAGTCAGAGTGAGAAAGATATGATAAAGTATTATATGCTAACAGGTGTTGCATGGTGGTTGTTTGAGCAGATTGCAGCTAGTCCTAGATCAATCACGCAGGATTCTCACAGAAATGAGGTGAAAATTCATCCAGACCCACTGTACCGTGGTCCGAGCAGGGATAACACAGTAGATTTTTCTTGATGTCTTTGTTACACACATGGCCGTAAAAACCACTTGCTCCATAACCCTGTAAAATATTACGTCTGAAGTCCTTAAAGTACCAGTTAAGTGGAAAAACAAGTTGCCTCTACATTGAAGCTATTATCAAATATATATCTGACGCCTGACACCCAAAGACTTACAAAGTTTGCGAGTAAATAGATATAATCAAAATAGTATCAATCTCACGGAGATTCCTGAGCCATTTTAAGAGATAATGAGCTAGCCAGTCACGTGATTGCGTGACGTAGAGGTAGGAACCGCAGATCCCTTCTCCACCAACAACAACGCAAAACGTGCAGAACCCTATATTCTTTTAATCCTGAATATAAGGAGGGTGAGCTACACATTTTAGAAGCTCTGCTAAACAGATCCAGCTTTATTGAAACACTAAGCATCATGTAGCAGTATTGCTAAGTGCTAAACAAGAAACTCAAACTACAAACATAAGAAAATGATCGCTTACTGTACATTGTCTGCTCTCACCGTGATGACGACTGACAGGATGTCCATATCTTCCCGTTCGGATGAATAAATAATTTTAATCCACACGATGAAGGGTTGAAACAATTGCTGCTGACACTGTCTTATGTTGTGGTGTGTTAGTCTCCATCTACGGGTTTGAACTGAATGTCACAGATGAACAACTTGTACATTCATGGCTAAATCGTCCTAATATCCAGATTCATAAGACGAGATGCAGCAGTGGCAGAACGGAAGTAAACAAGACATCGCAGGCTCAATGCAGGAGTGCATAAGCTTCTTCTTCTTTACAGTTTTACAATAGTTTGCATCCATATATGTTGTATTACTGCCATTTTCAGTTCCATTTTATAATTACAAAAAAGTCTCTCCTTGATTCTAGTGCAGCATGAACCATAGTTATCTCTCGGTTAATGCTAAACAATAATTTGTCTGCGTTAGCGCTTATAATAACATTACTAATATTTGGTTAATATTCAGGTCACAAGATGTAAATAAAGTATTGTTTGCAGGTTTTGGTTGATTATTTAGACTGTTTTGTGGGCAAAATAAACAGCCCTCATAGACTACATTGTTAGCAGACTTTTTATGTATTTATTTATTTCCGACTTATAATGTATAAAAAAACTAAAACATGTGCGTACATGTCTTATATATGGACTGTGAATGATAGACAGCACATTTCTTTCATGTCTTTCTAATTTTTGCATATTTCCAGTATGACTGATTTGACACTCTGTACTATGGTCAGGGTGCAAAAGCGTTCCCATTGTGACGTCAATCTCCGGAAATAGCTGAAGGTATTCGGAGCCGAATATTCAAAATGGTTGACTGAATCTGTGGCATTTTGTGATGTTTAGACGGTATTTTCACATACTTTGTGGATTGTAAATACAATTGATATGGTTAAGTGGATACAATGAAACACAATTAAGCTTATAAAGTCAACTTGTTTTTCCACTCTACTGGCACTTTAAAGCCAGATAGCCCGCAGGTACGTATCATTTACCACAAAAGAAAAACAAATCATAGTCATAGCACACATAAACGTGTGTAAGAGGGAAACATCAAAGAACACAAAGGACATTAAAGACATTAAAAGAGCAGAGCTGATGCAACCAGCCATTTCTACATGCAGCCACAAAAGTAAAACAACAACAACAAAAAAAACAAAAACATCCATCCATCCATCCATCCATCCATCCATCCATCCATCCATCTTCTTCCGCTTATCCGAGGTCGGGTCGCGCGGGCAGCAGCCTAAGCAGGGAAGCCCAGACTTCCTTCTCCCCAGCCACTTCGTCCAGCTCTTCCCGGGGGATCCGGAGGCGTTCCCAGGCCAGCCGGGAGACATAGTATTCCCAACGTGTCCTGGATCTTCCCCATGGCCTCCTACCAGTCGGACGTACCCGAAGGAGGTGTTCGGGTGGCATCCTGACCAGATGCCCGAACCACCTCATCTGGCTCCTCTCCAGTAAAGCAGCAGGCTTTACCTTGAGTTCCTCCCGGATGACAGAGCTTCTCACCCTATCTCTAAGGAAGAGCCCTGCCACCCGGCGGAGGAAACTCATTTCGGCCGCTTGTACCCGTGATCTTGTCCTTTCGGTCATAACCCAAAGCTCATGACCATAGGTGAGGATGGGAACGTAGATCGACTGGTAAATTGAGAGCTTTGCCTTCCGGCTCAGCTCCTTCTTCACCACAACGGATCGATACAGCTGAAGACGCCGCACCGATCCGCCTGTCGATCTCACAATCCACTCTTCCCTCACTCGTGAACAAGACTCCAAGGTACTTGAACAGGGTCTTCTCCCCAACCCGGAGATGGCACCCCACCCTTTTCCGGGCGAAAACCATGGACTCGGACTCGGAGGTGCTGATTCTCATCCCAGTCGCTTCACACTCGGCTGCGAACCGATCCAGTGAGAGCTGAAGATCCTGGCCAGTTGAAGCCATCAGGACCACGTCACCTGCAAAAAGCAGAGATCTAATCCTGCAGCCACCAAACTGGATCCCCTCAACGCACCTAGAAATTCTGTCCATAAAAGTTATGAACAGAATCGGTGACAAAACACAAAACAAAACAAAAACAAGAGGGAAACATCAGGAACACAAAAGGTGCCATCTTGGAAAAAAAGTGCAATTCATTTAATAATCATATTACCTAAAGCTGATGGTGTAAACGTAACACATTTAACCCACCTCTGCGTGCATACCACATTTTAAATGACATTTATTTTTCAAGCTGCACAACTTTTCAATTGTTGGCCAAATTCCATCGACAGTTTGAAACATTAGATGTTTTGTTTGGTTGGTTTATTGCAAACTGAGCACTATAATTAGTAACGAGGGTTGAATCATCTTAAGTGCAAGTGTACAATACAAGCGCTTTCTCACGGATTGATGGATAAGCGTACGGTTTCTCTTCAGCCAAATGTTGTTTTTATGGCTTTTGGCACAGAGCCTTTTGTTTCATTATGCTGCATCTTTATCATTTCTGCATTGATGGGAACACAAGGTTTTGGGGTGGGAGACACTTACTCTCTAAATGTGTTTTGCTTCATTCAGCCACAGGGCTGGGCCTAATGGCTTCTGCTGTTCCCTACTGTTCTGCAAAACGCAACAGGATTATTCTCCACGTTCAGAATACTCAATGGAGATTCAGAAGGGGGAGTTTCCGTTTATATCTCAGCCAGCAATTCCACAGGCAATGGAAGCACATTGCGGAAGTGTTCCAAATTTTTTATTGATCCTGTTGGTTTATTTCATTCAATTGCTGTATATCCTGACTTGGAGGGGCAAGTAAAACCGTTAGAGAATCAATAGGCGGAAGCGAGCAAAACCAAAATAATTGACTGCTTTCAAACTGATGAATAACTAATCAAAACAGCTCGCAGGGATTTCATGTTTTTCCCCTGCAAATCCACATTCTCCAAGAAGAAATACATTTCTGAGTAAATCTTTTTGGCTTATGTACAAAAATCCTAATGGTCAAGTGAGCTCGGGAGTGTGCTTTTATTGTGGCGGTACACGGACCAGATGCGGTGAAGGTGGAGGTCTTCCCCATGGAGCTGCCTCCCCGGGTGCCTGCAGGTCCACTTCCAATCTATTTGCTGTAATTGCCGTCAGAGTGTACACCTTGGAGTCGTCTAATTCCCTCTTTTATTTCAGCCACCGTGAGAGAGACCATCTGTCCTCCTGCCGCCACCTCCCCCACCCTTTGGCGTCAGGTCTGCACAAAACACACACACACACCCACACTCACGCACACCCACTCACACACCCACACCCACACACCCACGTATGTATATATATATATATATATATATATATATGTATATATATATATATATATATATATATATATATATATATATATATATATATATATATATATGTATATATATATATATATATATATATATATATATATATATATATATATATATATATATATATACATACACACACACACCCATATATGCATACATATACGTTTGTGTGTGTGTATGTAGATAGATAGTACTTTTTTGATTCCTTCAGGAGAGTTCCCTCAGGAAAAATGTATATATATATATATATATATATATATATATATATATATATATATATATATATATATATATATATATATATATATACACACACACACGTTAGATGAGGAAAAAAACACAGAGGCTATTTCATCCCTACAAGCCTGTTTCGCAGGTTTCCCTGCTCTTCAGGGGAAATCCCACAATTACAAATCCCCTGAAGATGAAATAGCCTCTGTGTATTGAGCACTGTATAACGGATAAACCACAGAAACCTTGACTATATATATGTATATTTTTGCGAGTGTGTGTGTGTGTGTATATATATATATATATATGTGTGTGTGTGTGTGTGTGTGTGTGTATATATATATATATATATATAGTATATATACATACACACACACCTATATACATACACATATATACATACATATATGTATATATTTATTATATATATACATACATACTTATACATATATATACATACACATATATACATTCATTTATGTATATATTTATTATATATGTATACATACACACATATACATATTATACATATATACATATATTACATATATATATATTTACATGCACATATTTAATATATACACATACATACATATGTATAAATCTATATGTATGTACATACAACAGATTTTTGTCTGAGACACCAGAGCTTCAATGCATGACACCTTGAGTGCTAACTGCTAGCCTCAAGCACGTAACACGAAGACGCGCCTTGTGACGTCACGGCTACAGAAACTACGGTAACCTGTACATATCACAACGTAGAGGGCAGAGAGTAGCTCCATTTCAAAAAGAGAGGTAAAACAAAAGTCGCGAACAGAAAGACAATTGATAAGTAATGTGACAACGTCGGACAAGCATAAACGCACAGAGCCAGGGTGGTTTACAGCGGAAGTCACTTCTTCTCCACTTCCGTTTTCAGAATGTGCTGCGCATGTCAAAATAAAGTATTACGATTTAAGGTGTAATGCATGAAAATGCACGTCATAATCGGATAGTTTTTTCAGGGTCCATGTACACTGTAACATTCTCATACACATTTTGATCAGTTCTACGTCTTCAGGACAAGCTAAAATCATCAGCCCGGAGGTTCGGTCTTGGGCGCAGTTGGGTGTTCCAACAGGACAATGACCCCAAACACACGTCAAAAGTGGTAAAGGAATGGCTAAATCAGGCTAGAATTAAGGTTTTAGAATGGCCTTCCCAAAGCCCTGACTTAAACGTGTGGACAATGCTGAAGAAACAAGTCCATGTCAGAAAACCAACACATTTATGTACTCCAATCACTCTATCACAAAAAAATAAGAGTTGTAGAAATTATTGGAAACTCAAGACAGCCATGACATTATGTTCTTTACAAGTGTATGTAAACTTTTGATCGTGACTGTATATCATGCAAAAGCGCATATTATATATATACATATATACATATATATATATATATATATATATATATATATATATATATATATATATATATATATATATATATATATATATATATATCTTTTATTTTTAAACACTAACAAACTACAAAAAGGAAGCAAACAAAAGGCGCGCACAAGGCGGAAGTACCAAAACGTGGCTAATGAAACAAAACTTGCACAAAGGCAGAAACTATGAACAATAAACAAAAACTTACTTGGCATGGAACTATGGTAGCATGAAGATAAACAGGGGTGTCAGAAGTGGTATGGCATGAAGTGAGCAGAGGTATGATAGGGTAGAATGGATGATGTCACCAGGACGTTCAACAGAACAATACTTAAATAGCAGTGACATGATTAGTGACAGGTGCGCGATTGCAAAGCGTGAGATAGGTGTGTGAAATGAGGACAGGTGAAAACTAATGGGTAGTCATGGAAACAAAACAATGGAGCGTAAACAGATACTAAAGAGTCCAATAACTAAACAAAACAAAACACGATCCATAAGAGATGACAGTCTATATCAAAAGGCATGAACAATCAATGGGAATTTGTTTAATGAAAATGGGCCGATACTGATTGGTGGCCAATCGATTAGCACATCCCTATATGGGAAACTCTATGGTTTCTTTTTTTGGGCGATGAAATGAAAGGCCCCTTATTGAGGACCCTTGTTTTAGAGCAGGGGTGTCAAACTCATTTTAGGTCAGGGGCCACATGGAGAAAAATCTACTCCCAAGTGGGCCGGTCTGGTAAAATCACGGCACGATAACTTAAAAATAAAGACAACTTCAGATTGTTTTCTTTGTTTAAAAATCGAACACGTTTTTTTTTTACACTTACATGTCGCGGTTAATAGTATTCTAGCTTTATTTGTCATTATTTATACTTGCTGAATAAATTATGTGATAATTTTCACCAGTCAACTCATTGGTGTTCATTTTCAATCTGTCAAGGTAAAAAAATAATATCAAAATCAAATTACAGGATGTTATTTATGTATTTTGCTCATTTTCTTCGACTGCACTGCAAAAACTGAAATCTAAGTAAATTAAATATCTCAAATAAGGGTGATATTTGCTTATTTTCTGTCTGATAAGATAATTCTTCTCACTGAGCAGATTTTATGTTAGAGTGTTTTACTTGTTTTAAGGGTTTTGGTCCTAAATGATCTCAGTAAGATATCACAGCTTGTTGCTGATATTTGATGACCTATATTGAGTAAAACATGCTTGAAACTAGAATATCAAGTGTTGCAAAGCTGTGTCATCAACACTCACAAGTATAAAACTACTTTTTTAAAGTAATAATTTCTTATTTCAAGCATGAACAAAAAAATCATGACTTTGACACAATTGTGTCTCATAATTAAAACAGATGACAGCCAAATGGACTTTGCTGTTTTATTTTCAATTAAACAATAGTGAATACGTACTCATAAAGTAGTACAGTTGGCACAGTACAGTAAACTGACAGTTAATATTTAAACATTTAACATGTGACATTTCTAACAATTCTGAACAGAAATAGTTCATGCACATTCCGATAAATTCTTCAAATTACAATTAAAATTTTTTTGGCCGGGGGCCGGGCTGTATATATGTGCACTAATTGACTGAAAGAGCACGCACTTGGCGCGATGATGTCATGTTATCGATGGAAAAATGCGTTTTTAGACAATATGATTTGCCTGAGCGGCTAGTTGACCCCGAGAGTAACAAGCGGTTGCCTTGTTGCCTTTCCATTAAGAAAAATAAATTAGTTTTTAGTATAAATTTGCTGGTTTCAAGAAATGTAATGCCGAGCGCATTTCATTATGTAAGATAATGGCACCAGCATTTACTTAATTTAAGAATATTTTCCAACATATTGAGCAAAAAGGTCTCTTTTTTTTCTACCAATAAAAGTGCACTTGTTATTAGTAAGAATATACTTATTTTAAGGTATTTTTGGATTCATTGAAGTTAGCTAGTTAGGGACCGCAATGTCCCTTTGGGACTGAGGACCCTATTGTAATTGTAAGGTTTTATTATTATTATACCGACCGCCTCTTTGAGCTGTAATTTGACCCCCTAAACATGCTTCAAAACTCACCAAATTGGACACACACATCAGGACTGGCGAAAGTTGCCATCTAATAAAAAAATCAAACCCCAAAACTCAAAATTGCGCTCTAGCGCCCCCTAGGAGAAACACAGACAAAACTGCCTATAACTTCCAGTCGGAATGTTGTAGAGACATGAAAGAAAAACTTTTATGTAGGTCTCACTTAGACCTAGATTTCATACACTAACATCTTTCAGCAAAGATCAACAGGAAGTTGGCAATTTGCCCTTCAAAACAAAAGTATTGTAAAAACGGTCAGCTGTAATTTGACCCCCTTAACATGCTTCAAAACTCATCAAACTGGACACACACATCAGGACTGGCAAAAATTGCAACCTAATAAAAAAACCAAACCCCAAAACTCAAAATTGCGCTCTAGCACCCCCTAGGAAGAAAACACAGACAAAACTGCTCCTAGGAAGAAAACACAGACAAAACTGCCTGTAACTTCCAGTAGGAATATTGTAGAGACATGAAACAAAAACCTCTATGTAGGTCTCACTTAGACTTACATTTCATAAATTGACAACACCCTGCAAAAATCTACAGAACGTTTGCAATTCCCCCTTCAAAACAAAAGTTTTGTAAAAACTGGTCACCTTTTTTCAAACATTATCTCCTCTGAGCTCGTTTGTCGTGTCTGCTTCAAACTAGCACAGGAGAGAGATTGAACCCTTCTGATTAAAAGTTGACGAAAGAGTTTTAATTACTGCTCCGGTTTGGATTTTATGCACCGTCAAAGTTGGTCCCGTCCATCGCTGCTTGCAGCTTTAATTTGACTTGTTTTGGAAAGTCTTGACAAGCCAAATATTCTTGTTCTATTGGCAGATAATTTTGCTTAGTTCAAATAAAATACCCCTCATTTTTGTATTTTTTTTTCTTCTTGTTTTTGAACACTGACTTTTTGCAGTGCGGTGCACTGGTTTTTTAAAACAATTTTTTTTTTACATATGTAGCATCATCTACAAAGATACTGTCACGACTTGGTCCTGGGTGTTTGCTTTTCCGGAAGGCAACGTAAAGTTGGCTCGGGCGAGACGGGAATATAAGTACATGTTTTATTTAATATATCAAAAAAGAACAAACGAAAAGCGCGCACAATGGCGGAGGTACAAAACTAGGCTATTGAAAACAAAACTTGCACATAGGCAGAAACTGTGAACAATGAAACAAAAACACTAACTGTGGCATTAATAAACAAAAACTTACTTGGCATGGACTATGAAGTGCGCAGAGGTAAACAGAGTGTGACAGAGGTATGAATCCGGATGTCGCCAGAAAGACAAATTGAAAACAATGAACTTAAATACTACAGACATGATTTGTGAAAACAGGTGTGTGACTCAAAACGTGAAACAGGTGCGTGACGTGACAGGTGAAAACTAATGGGTTGCTATGGTGACAAACAAGAGTGCACAATGAGTCCAAACGTGGAACAGGTGAAACTAATGGGTAACTATGGAAACAAGACAAGGGAGTGAAAAGCCAGAAACTAAAGAGTCCAATAACTAAACAAAACAAAACATGACTAAAACAAAACATGATTACACAGACATGACAGATACTAAGAATTGCTTTTGCGACATCTAGTGGACACATTTAGAACAGCAGTTTCTGTCATTCCAAAATGTCGCCTCATTTTTACACTTTGCAAACTCATCCCGCGAGCCGGATATAACCTGTTCACGGGCCTGACCCTGTTTTAAAGCCTACCCACCGCAGGTGCTCACCTTCACATCAATTCTCTTCCTGTGGTGGAAATTTGTCATCAAATGGCATAAATATTGCACAGCTTCAAAAAAATAAATAAAAAAATAAAAAAATAGAACTATTATAAGTGACATTTTTCATATCTTGACTCCCTGCTCTCTGGCCGCCGTCTGGGGCGCCGCTGATTTAAATACCAACCCATCTCATTAACATGCGCAGATAGAGCTGCGAGGGCCCAATTACATTCATCTTGTCATGTGGCAGGGCTTCCGAGTCATTAATATTTTATGGCAATGCGCTCCCCCGGCCACGGCGGCAACACACCGGCGCTCTTACATTATTTCCGCAGCCCGGGACAGGAGATCAGAAACATCCCCTGAATACACACTCCGGCAGGTCATGACAATGTAAGCATGACAAATGGCTGCAGGAGGCTACGCACACACAGATATGGAATGATAACTGATTATTACCACATGACAGAAGCTGAGAAACAACGATGAGGAAATATGTTCATGCTTCTTTATGCCAACGGTGTCTCCGCCAGACGTGATGAAGTAAAGAAGGGAATATTTGAGGTCAAAGGAGCCAATCTACATTTCTGTGTGTGTATTAGTGTTGTCCCGATACCAATATTTTGGTATTGAGACAAAAATTATTTCGATACTTTTCGATACTTTTCTAAATGAAGGGGACCACAAAAAATTGCGTTATTGGCTTTATTTTAACAAAAAAATCATATGGTACATTAAACATATGTTTGAGTTTGTCCGATTATAATTCATTCATGATCATGAAAAGCCATAATCAAAATTTTAATCACTGCAATTAGTGTTGTCCCGATCAGTGTTGGGTTAGTTACTGAAAACCAGTAACTAGTTACAGTTACTAGTTACTTTATTTCAAAAGTAACTCAGTTACTAACTCAGTTACTTAAACCAAAAAGTAAAGCGTTACTGTGAAAAGTAACTATTTAGTTACTTATATATATTTTTTAATTTTTTTAAGGCCCCATTTAATGCCCTTTTAGCCTTCATTTCAGTACTGTTATTGCACTGGAGAATAATACAATCTGTTGATCAACTTGACATGCATTTGCATCACTGAACTCAATGTGCTCTACATACAACACACAAAGACAAAGATATGTTTCAAAGGGCCAATTTGTTTCAGACCAGAACAAATTGACAAAACTATTTTAAATAGCTGCAACATAACATACATAAGTAACAAACAGCATAATAACAACATAACTGTAAAGCAAGAAAGGCACACTACATACATAGAGCCGAACCAGGCGTTTTTTTATCTCAAGGAATTCTGAAATAAAATCATGTCTGAAGCCCAGAACACTCTACACATTTCCCCACTTAGTTTAGAGAAAAGGAAATATTAGCCTGGCCCACTAGTATCCCTCTTTAGGTTTGTGAACTTTATAGTCTAAACATTTAGAGTGATATGATAATCAAACACTCTAGAAGTCTAGAATGAAAGAGTATATAAGAGAATTGACAGAGTGTGTGTACCTTCAGTGTGCAGTGCCTCGTTAAAATCCAGCTGCTGTTGGAGGTGGAGGTGAAGTGTGTGTCTCTTTACTAGCTTTGTCGAAGCATGTTGCTTTTGTAGCTGTTTCAGCATATTTGAATTGCGAGGATAGAATCTTTGATCCAAGACACAACTTACATTCAACTAAAATGTTCTTTTCTTTGTGGTCGATAGAAGAAACGTACTGAAAATATCTCCATTTTAAGAAACTCGGCTTCGGGGTTCGCCATGACGTCTTGTTAGTAGACACAGACACGCCCCCTCCCACACACACACACACACACACGTACACACAGACAGCGCGCGGCGTGCCTCTTCCTTGTCGGCTTTTCCGCAGCGCTGCAATAAAACACTCAGATCTTCTCAGTTTCTAGCCGATACTACATAAAAAATAACGCAAAATAACGCAGTAACGCATCATGTAGTAACGGTAACTGAGTTACTGAATATAAAAAATAACGCGTTAGATTACTATTTACCGCCGATTGTAATGGCGTTACTGTAACGCCATTACTATCGGCGGTAAATAGTTACTTTGTAACGCGTTAGTCCCAACACTGGTCCCGATACCAATATGTACCAAAATGTATTTTGGTACTTTTCGATAATTTTCTAAATAAAGGGGACCACAAAAAATGTCATTATTGGCTTTATTTGAACAACAAATCTTACCGTACATTAAATATATGTTTATTATTGCAATTTAGTCCTTAAATAAAATAGTGAACATACTAGACAACTTGTCTTATAGTAGTAAGTAAACAAACAAAGACTCCTAATTTAGCTGCTGACATATGCAGTAACATATTGTGTCATTTATCTACCTATTATTTTGTCAACATTATTGAGGACAAGCGGTAGAAAAGTGAATTATTAATCTACTTGTTCATTTACTGTTAATATCTGCTTACTTTCTGTTTTAACATGTTCTATCTACACTTCTGTTAAAATGTAATAATCACTTATTCTTCTGTTGTTTGGTACTTTGTACCCCACCTTCCACCCGAATGCAGCTGAGATAGGCTCCAGCACCACCCGCGCCCTCAAAAGGGACAAGCGGTAGAAAATGGATGGATGGATACTTTTCTAAATAAAGGGGACCACAAAAAATGGCAGGGGGGAGGAGTAAATTAAGGGGGGAGGAGTATATTTATAGCTAGAATTCACTTAAATTCAAGTATTTCTTATATATATATATATATATATATATATATATATATATATATATATATATATATATATATATATATATATAAATAAAATAAATACTTGAATTTCAGTGTTCATTTATTTATACATATACACACATAACACTCCTCTCTACTCATTGTTGTATTTGAAATTACAATTCTTTGCAGCCAGTAGCACAGCCTTTGAAGGAGCGTAGGTATGGGCAGTGTAATATTCTGGTTTGGAGTCAAGAACCAGGCAAGGTGATGAAGTTACGTCTCTTTACTTCAAACTTCAGAACCGACTCCCACACTTGCCGTCAGGGTGCAATAACAACGTAAACCGTTGGCCAACCAAAAAGTAACTTTTTGGTTGGCCAACGGTCCTGGAAAATTCGGGAAGGTTGGCATGTATGACAATAGAATGTGCAGTGCAATTTTCAAATTACGGTAATCAATATCAAAATTATTCCTAGGCTTCCACTGCATGCTACTGTACAACCGCCACAATAAATAAAACATGTTAAATACGTCTTTGACAGTGTCGAGTGCAACTGAGCCTTAATGTGTTTTTTTTCAAAGCTTTTGACACAACTTTGTGCACACGTGCCTAACAAACTGGCAGCGGCGTTTTATTAGAGCGATACGCTAGATGAACTGAACTCAAGGGCAATAATCGTATAGAAATCCATGGCTGTAATTCCTGTAATGATTTCTGTAATGAAAAGAGTCAGCCTACAGAAGAGCGGCCACGGCGTTCTGCGGGACGGAGCAGGGAGCGCCCGAGGAGACAAGCTCAACGCCGTTCCGAGTGGTAACAGCGGCCCTTCGCCAAAGTGCCTCCTGGCTCTGTGGCGATGCACACGGAGACTGATGTGTGCTGCAGACAAATAGGCTGTGTGGCCATTTGTATGCAAAGACGGCGCTCAGGAATGCGAGGGGAAGAGTCACTTAGCGGGACAATTTTCTCACACAGCATGATCCCCTTGCTTCATCTGGCTTGCAGAAATTACATTTCAACAACTTTGTTGTTCAATTGCCTCTTTTCGACACCTTTTTTCCTTTAACCACGTTTGATGTAAAATAAGGATTCTCCATAATTCGCAGTACCCTCGAATACAAGTTTTAATTGGTTCCGTGATGCAGCTCGTATCTTAAAAACTACCTTGTATTACACCACATTGAAATGTACAAAAACCCCAAATCCTTTTCAATCTATATTCAACTGAATAGACTGCAAAGACAAGATACTTAATGTTCAAACTGGAAAACTTGCAAATATTAGCTCATTTGGATTTTGATGCCTGTGACATGTTTGAAAAAAGCTGGCACGAGTGGCAAAAAAGACTGAGAAAGTTGAGGAATACTCATCAAACACTTATTTGGAACAAAGACTCTATCTCCAAGATAAAACATTATCAGAACATGTTTTTGGAAATCAGATCTTGTCAAACCAAGCCACCTAGTAAATTTCATTCTCCGCCCCCCAAGACTCAAGCCCCGCCCACGTCACAACATTTTTCTTTTTTCCGCCCACACAACCTCAGGCTCAGGTGGGGGATGAGGAAAGACATTTTGGACAGTTCAAAGGGGAGGATTCTACTCCCCTCCTGACCTCCCTCCACCCACCCCTAAAGACGGTTCCAGACCACAGGGAGTGCATCTGGTACCCTCCTCTTGAGGGGCTGGAGGGGGGGGGGGGGGGGGCTAGGGCTGGGGGCTGTGCTAGTGGGTTGACTCAGCTGCGCCCAGTCAGGGAGCAACCTCTGGCCCGGCCACCACCACCAGTCCTTCGGCATGCCAAGCCGCAACCCCCAGCTAGATCACCTCCGCCAAATCCAAGGCTAGCGACCCTACCAGCTCCAAGGCTAGCACCCGTCCAAGTACCACGCCAAGTTCCACCTCGCCAAGTGCCGCCAGTCGCAGCTCCACGACGCCAAGTGCCGCCAGTCGCAGCTCCACGACGCCAATTGCCGCCAGTCGCAGCTCCACGACCCCAAGTGCCGCCAGTCGCAGCTCCACGACGCCAAGTGCCACGCCAAGCTTCGCCGCCTGCCGCACCATGCCAAGCTTCCACGCCTGCCACGACGAGGACGCGTGCAGCTTCCACGCCTGCCACGACGAGGACGTGCGCAGCTTCCACGCCTGCCACGACGAGGATGCGCGCAGCTTCCACGCCTGCCTCGACGACGACGCGCCCACCTCCTCGTCGTCCACGGATGCGGCCGTTCCCTGGTCGTCCGCCCCGCCAAGTGCACCCAACTCCTCGTCGGCCACGAATGTGGCCGTTCCCAGGTTGCCCGCCACGTCAAATGCACCCACCTCCTCGTCGGCCACAAAAGTGGCCGTTCCCGGGTCGCCCGCCTCGTCAGGTGCAGTGGCGTTCTACGCGTCGCCGCCACCTGACTCTCCCTCGCTGGTTGCGGGGACACTTGGTCTGGCGACCCACCTCCAAGTTGATCTTGTTTTTTTTGGGTTTGGACATCTGGGATCTGTCCTTAAAGGGGGGATTTCTGTCATGATCTGTGGTCTAGATCATGTTTTGTTTGGTTACGATCTGTTGGGTTTAGGACTCCATAGTTCCTGTTTGCATACCCTTGTTTGGTCACCATGGCAACTCATTGTTTTCACCTGACTCATTTGACACACGCACCTGGCTCTAATCATGACATTATTATTTAAACCTGTCTTTTTCAGTTAGTCGTCCTGGCGACATTGATGTTAATTTCTGTTCTGTTCTGTTCATGCTGGTTTTCATGCCATAGTTTCATGCTTGTATTTTTGCGTTTGCTCTTTTTATGCTTCATGCCATGCCACGTAAGTTTTGTTTTTTGTTTTTTCAAGCCACAGTTTAGTGAGTTTTTTTAGTTGCATGTTTCATGTCCTTAGTTTTTTGCCTTAGCTTTCGCGTGTGCTAGGCACGCTCGCCTTTGGGTTGTTTTCTGTTTTTGTTTGTATCCCTGTGTATTACTTTGAGTTTGAATAATTAAATCATGTTTTTACCTGCAAGCCCTGTACGGTCAAGTCCGTTTGCATCCCGGGAAAACAAGTCTCGCAGTAAGCTGCGTAATAATCCACGTCATGACAAAGATGGACTGATGCAAAGTGGAAAAGTGTTCTGTGGTCTGACGAGTCCACATTTCAAATTGTTTTTGGAAACTGTGGACGTCGTGTCCTCTGGACCAAAGAGGAAAATAACCATCCGGATTGTTCTCGACGCAAAGTGTAAAAGCCAGCATCTGTGATGGTATGGGGGTGTATTAGTGCCCAAGACATGGGTAACTTACACATCTGTGAAGGCGCCATTAATGCTGAAAGGTACATACAGGTTTTGGAGCAACATTTGTTGCCATCCAAGCAACATTATCAAGGACGCCCCTGCTTATTTCAGCAAGATAACGCCAAGCCAAGTGTTAAAACAGCGTAGTAAAAGAGTGCGGGTACTAGACTGGCCTGCCTGTAGTCCAGACCTGTCTCCCATTGAAAATGTGTGGCGCATTATGAAGTCTAAAATACCACAACGGAGACCCCCGGACTGTTGAACAACTTAAGCTGTACATCAAGCTAGAATGGGAAAGAATTCCACCTTCAAAAATGTGTCTCCTCAGTTCCCAAACGTTTACTGAGTGTTGTTAAAAGGAAAGGCCATGTAACACAGTGGTAAACATGCCCCTGTGACAACTTTTTTGCAATGTGTTGCTGCCATTAAATTCTAAGTTAATGATTATTTGCAAAAAAAGTTTGTTTCTTAGTGTGAACATTAAGTATCTTGTCTTTGCAGTCTATTCAATTGAATATCAGTTGAAAAGGATTTGCAAATCATTGTATTCTGTTTTTATTTACCATTTACACAACGTGCCAACTTGGTTTTGTGTTTTGTATTAAAATCTTTTTGTTACATTATTGGCCCTACAAAATAGTAGAATTGTGACATGCCTTTTAAAGTAAATTTGGTATAAAAACAAAAGAACGTTGACCTTCAGTTGAGCATGCACGGTGCAGGGCGTGCTTAGCGGGGGCTCCGTGGAATGGTGACCTTTTTTATACTTTTTGGCACTTTTACTAATTCCAGCCGTCAACTCCACCATGCTTTCTACTGACCAGTCGTGTGCAGGGCCGTAACTAAGATTTTACACATAATGAGGTCAAAAATGAGTTGTCCAAGAGAAGCTTCAAAAGGCTGAAATCATGAGTATCCCAGCACCATATACATAATAAAAGTGTTCATTGAGGTAGAACTGTCACATGTAATGTTAGTTAACATCTTTGACAATCATCATGATTTTGTAATCGTCCATCCATCTATCCATTTTCTACCGCTTGTCCGTCTCGAGGTTGCAGGGATGCTGGAGCCTATCCCAGCTGCACTCGACTTTTGTTTAATTAATATGCTGAAATTTAGCGTATTAAACAATTTTAAGATAATTAAAACATACATTTAAATTCAAACCTAAGACCTTTTCCTTTGTAAAGCAAGTACCGTATTTTCCGGACCATAGGGCGCACCGGATTATAAGGCGCATTAAAGTAGTCATATTATTATTATTTTTTTCTAAATGTAAAATACTTCTTTGTGGTCTACATAACATGTAATGCTGGTTCTTTGGTCAAAATGTTGCATAGATGATGTTTTACACATCATCTTCAAGTCGCTTTCTGACAGTCTCTTCAGGATGTGCCGTTTTGTGGGCGGTGTTATTTACGTGCCTCCACCTCGACAGCGTCTTCTCCCCGTCATCTTTGTTGTAGCGGTGTAGCGTGCAAGGACGGGAGTGGAAGAAGTGTCAAAAAACGGAGCTAACTGTTTTAATGACATTCAGACTTTACTTCAATCAATAACGGAGCAGCATCTCCTCATCCGTGGCTCACTAATGCAACAACAACGCCGGAAATGTGTCCCGTGAAAAACTGTCCGACCGGAACTCTCTAATAACTAAAGTTCCTTGGGTGAACTCACTACACCGGTATGTTTTAGCGCTTCCATAGCGAGATATAAGTTAGAACTTTACACTACTTTATATTAGAAATGGCAACAGCAGATGGTGAATGTCCCATAACAAGGAAATAGAGAAAAAGAAGGAGCTTATCGACTCCGGAATCGGCACAGACTACAGACTGGTGAATGAATGATGAATGATGGGTGGTGGTCGGAGGGGCCGTAGGCGCAAACTGGCAGCCACGCTTCAGTTAGTCTACCCCAGGGCAGCTGTGGCTATGAAAGTAGCTTACCACCACCAGGTGTGAAGTCCTTCTTTAGCTGCCGTCTTGTTTTATCATATATTGCTGCCTTTGCACCTGTCCATGTTTACTTTTATGCAGAGAATAATTTCGCCACACCTAGTGTGTGTGTGACAATCATTGATACTTTAACTTTAACTTTAACTTTTGTATGCACATTAAATCAACAAAAAATTCTGACTTTGGAACAATGTTCACAGACTCTAGTATTTGCGCTCTATTAGATGCGATGGTTTTCCGTATTGGGACCATGATTTCGGTCCTAACTTGTCACATTACTGACAACACGGTACTTTTCCTTGTCGATGTCTCGAGAAGGAATAAATACAAGAACAGTAACACACACACACACACACACACACCCACACACACACACACACACACACACACACACACACATACACACACACACACGCATTCTTGTGTTTGTTACCTTCTTAACACCTCCGAAAAATGCCTACCTCTAGTTTTATGATAAAAGTCGTAATTTTACTCAACACAAGTCAAAATTTTACAAGAAAAACTGAACATTTGTGCAATATTTTGATACAAGTTGGAATTTTACTCAATAACAGTCGCAATTTTACAAGAAAAGCTTCAAATATTGGCAATTTTATGAAAAGAGTCGTCATTTTACTCGACAAAAGTCACAATTTTATAAGAACATTTTAACATTTTGGCAATATTATAACAATAATCGGAACTTTATGTTATGATCCGCTGCCCGGATCATAGTTTATGTTTGAGTCACATGTATTTTCAGCACCTTGAGTTTCGTTTGTTTCGGTTGCCATGACAGCAGATTATTACATCTGCCTCTGGTTAGTGTCCGGGACGCGCACCTGTTGCCCGGGCGCTAATCAGAGGGCTATTTAGTCTTTGCCCTGGCCTCACTCGGTCTGGCTTCCTAGTTTCTTCCCACACAACTGATGACGACGTTTATTTCATGTTCCTTAGCTGCTAGTTTTCACGCTAGGCTATTTTGGTTTACTAGCTCCCACGCTAGCCCTTTTGTTTTGCCTTTTGTGCTACGTGTATGTCTTTTGTTTATTCATCGTATGATTTATATTTTAAATAAATCATATTCCTACCTGCAAGCTGTGTCCGAAGCCGTCTGCATCCCTGGGAGAACACACCCGCATCACGATGCGACCACGTCGTTACAGTAGGAAGCCAGCAGATTACAATTCTCCCGCAACGACATTCGAGGAGTTCGACGAAGGTACGTGGGAGGTGTTGCGAGCGATGGAGGCGGAGACTCTTCGCTATTCCCCCTCGGAGCGCCAGGACCTGATATGGGGTCCTAACGGAAAGCTGGTCCCAATCCACTCCGTTTGGCCCGAGGACATCGCCACACCCCCGCAGTACGGGACGCGTCAGCGAAGACGGAAGCCGCCCAAGAGGTCTCCACTTCGCTGCCAGGACGCGCCACTCCCTCAGACTCCTCCACTTGTACACAGCAAGCCACATTCAGCCCAAACTTCCCCTCCTCAGACGTTTGGCAACCCAATCGACCACTTCGCCAAACATTTCTCCGATTGGGCTGTCAGTCACATGGACAGTTGCGACAATGACGTCATTTCATGGGCGCCCCCCGAAGAGGTAACTCCGCCCACTTCCGATGACGTCATTGAGCAAGAATTTTTTTCCCCATCTTCTAATTCTTTCTGTCAGCCAATTCCTAATGACTTTTATTCTAAGATAAAACATTATCAGGACATTTTTGTTAAGTTCAAGTCTAGTCAGTCACATTCTGATTTTCAAACTCCACCTCCAGTGACTTTGGTTCCGCCCCCAGTGACTATTGCTCCGCCCACTGCACATATTTTTTCCCCCTGTGCTCCCACCCAATCTCAAGTGAGGGGTGATAATAGTCAATTTGGACAATTTAAAGAGGAGGAGTATACCCGCCTCCTTACCTCCCCCCACCCACCCATGAAGACGGTTCCAAACCGCAAGGAGCGCGTCTGGTATCCGCGTCTTGAGGGGGGGGGGCTAGTACTGGGAACGGTGCGAGTGGGGTGGCACAACTGCACTCAGCTAAGCCACAACCTCCTGCACGGCCACCGCCACCAGTCTTTCGGCGTGCTAAGCCGCAACCTCCTGCACGGCCACCGCCACCAGTCTTTCGGCGTGCTAAACCGCAACCTCCTGCACGGCCACCGCCACCAGTCTTTCAGCGTGCTAAGCCGCAACCTCCTGCACGGCCACCGCCACCAGTATTTCGGCGTGCTAAGTCGCAACCTCCTGCACGGCCACCGCCACCAGTCCTTCGGCCTGCTAAGCCACAACCGCCAGCTAGGCCACCTCCAGCTGCACCTCGGCTAGCATCTGCACCTGTTCCTGCACCTCTGCTGACACACCAAGCTTCGTCTCCTGTAGCTCCACCACGTCAAGCTCCACCACGTCAAGCTCCACCAGCACCTGCTCCAAATCTGGTTCCCACACCAGCACCTGCTCCAAGTCTGGTTTCCACACCAACACCTGCTCCAAGTCTGGTTTCCACACCAACACCTGCTCCAAGTCTGGTTCCCACACCAGCACCTGCTCCAAGTCTGGTTCCCACACCAGCACCTGCTCCAAGTCTGGTTCCCACACCAGCACCTGCTCCAAGTCTGGTTCCCACACCAGCACCTGCTCCAAGTCTGGTTCCCACACCAGCACCTGCTCCAAGTCTGGTTCCCACACCAGCACTTGCTCCAAGTCTGGTTCCCACACCAGCACCTGCTCCCACGGCCACGACAGCCCGGACGCCTGCTCCGCCCACGCCGGCAGACGAGCCGCCTGCTCCGCCCACGCCGGCAGACGAGCTGCCTGCTCCGCCCACGCCGACAGACGAGCCGCCTGCTCCGCCCACGCCGGCAGACGAGCCGCCTGCTCCGCCCACGCCGGCAGACGAGCCGCCTGCTCTGCCCACGCCGACAGCGACGCTTCCTGTTTCCACAGCGACGACGCTTCCTGTTTCCACGGCGACGTCTCCTCCTGCCTCCACGGCGACGACGACTCCTCCTGCCTCCACGGCGATGACGACTCCTCCTGCCTCCACGGCGACGACGACTCCTCCTGCTTCCACGGCGACGTCTGCTCTCTCCTCGTCTCCGGTGGGCTTTTCCAGGACGCCGCCACCTTCCTCGCCCTCATCGTCGTCTCAGCGACCTCGAGTGGTCTGGCTGCGCAAGCGGCGCTCTCGGAGGTTTATGTATGGACGCCTGTGCCGCAAACAGCAGCGACACCCGAGACATAGACTTAGAACTCTCCGGCTGCTGAACTTCTGGCGCCACTCACGCCCACCTTCTCGGCAGCCGCGAATGTGGCCTTTCCATGGTCGCCCGCCTCGCCTGCGGCAGCAGCGTTCCACTCGCCGCCGCCACCTGACTCTTCCCCGGTGAATTCGGGGACACGTGGCCTGGCGACCCACCACCAAATCCTCCCTCCGCCCTCCCTTGACTCTTGAACTATTTCTTGTTTTTTGGGTTCTAGTTTTATTTTGTGTCAAGGGACATCTGGACTCTGTCCTTTAAGGGGGGGGTACTGTTATGATCCGCTGCCCGGATCATAGTTTATGTTTGAGTCACATGTATTTTCAGCACCTTGAGTTTCGTTTGTTTCGGTTGCCATGACAGCAGATTATTACACCTGCCTCTGGTTAGTGTCCGGGACGCGCACCTGTTGCCCGGGCGCTAATCAGAGGGCTATTTAGTCTTTGCCCTGGCCTCACTCGGTCTGGCTTCCTAGTTTCTTCCCACACAACTGATGACGACGTTTATTTCATGTTCCTTAGTTGCTAGTTTTCACGCTAGGCTATTTTGGTTTACTAGCTCCCACGCTAGCCCTTTTGTTTTGCCTTTTGTGCTACGTGTATGTCTTTTGTTTATTCATCGTATGATTTATATTTTAAATAAATCATATTCCTACCTGCAAGCTGTGTCCGAAGCCGTCTGCATCCCTGGGAGAACACACCCGCATCACGATGCGACCACGTCGTTACACTTTTCTTGGCAAAATTATGACAAAAGTAACCTGTTCACCTGGCAGGTTTTTTGGGGGGATGAATAGGGAAGTCCTTCTTTAGCTGCCGTCTTGTTTTATCATATATTGCTGCCTTTGCACCTGTCGATGTTTACTTTTGTATGCGCATTAAATCAACAAAAAATCCTGACTTTGGGAACAATGTTCACGGACTCTAGTATTTTGGCTCTCTATTAGATGCAATGTTTTCTGTATTGGGACCATGATTTCGGTCCTAACTTGTTCACCAGTCCTCATATGGACGGTACTTTTCCTTGTCGATGTCTCAAGAAGGGTAGAAATACAAGAACACACACACACACACACACACACACACACACACACACACACACACACACACACACACACACACACACACACACACAGAGATTAATGCATGGCTAAGAACAGAGGACCCAGGTGAAGAAACACTATGACAGGAGGGGTCTTCACCAGGAGGTCATCAGACCACGGCAAACAGGATGCTGACACAAAGGACCCACATAGCCATGGCTGATCTAATCCTTGATGAAGAGGTCTACCTCCGAGAAACGCTTAAAAGTAAAAATAATAAAACGTGTACATATAGTGGGAACCATGATTAGGAATAAAGGATAAAATGACTACAAAATATTATGAAGACAAAAACATGGACAGTAAATAGTGTACCGTATTTTTCGGAGTATAAGTCGCTCCGGAGTATAAGTCACACCGACCGAAAATGCATAATAAAGAAGGAAAAAAAACATATATAAGTCGCACTGGAGTATAAGTCGCATTTTTTGGGGAAATTTAATTGATAAAAGCCAACACCAAGAATAGACATTTGAAAGGCAATTTAAAATAAATAAAGAATAGTGAACAACAGGCTGAATAAGTGTACGTTATATGAGGCATAAATAACCAACTGAGAACGTGCCTGGTATGTTAACGTAACATATAAGAGTCATTCAAATAACTATAACATATAGAACATGCTATACGTTTACCAAACAATTTACCTAATTGCTAAATTTCATGAAATCTTATACGTCTAGTCTCTTACGTGAATGAGCTAAATAATATTATTTGATATTTTACGGTAATGTGTTAATAATTTCACACATAAGTCGCTCCTGAGTATAAGTCGCACCCCCGGCCAAACTATGAATAAAACTGCGACTTGTAGTCCGAAAAATAGAGTATATAATAAATACTGTAAATATAACTATATACAATCTATCACGATTAAACTTAAAGTATGAATGAGTTCAGTCAAATTAATAAATAGTCAGTAAAAGCCAAATCAAAAATAAACCAGCTCTTAATAACATGACCATTCTCATTTCAATAGTTTCAATTCATCCTCGAAACCCTAGCTCTTCAACGACACAAGTCCTAAATATACTAGGTACACATAATAGATATATAAATGTAATAAAGAGTAATAACTCCAAAATCTTCCGCCCATTACTCACGGGTCTTATCTGTGGTGATGTAGCAGGGCAATCCTCACATGTCATTTCTCAAACAGCCAGATTGACCAACAGCGTGAGGTGTGTGAGGCGCACTACGCATTTTGCATATCAACAATCTTTCTGCTGACAAATGCCGGCTTTAATAAAACCACAAAGCGAAGGCGGGAGTCAGGGAGGGCGGTAAGCGGAGACAATTTACCAGGAAATGAAAACGCCGAATTGTCTGTGGAAAACATCAGAATCATCATAATCATTTGTCAAACCCCAATCTGTATCTCCCCCAGAGCTCACATTGGATATCCGTATATAGAAGTCAGTGTTTTAAAACTTTTAAGGTCTTTCAGAAACTTCTGCGCTGGCCAACATTTGCATAATAGTATGTAGCAGTCATTTAAAATGAAAGAAATGATGGTTATAAAGAGACAATGCAAAACTCTGGAAGGTGTCAAGTTTGGATCAAGTCAAGGGTAATCTGTTGCAATTTGTCACCATTATTAGCATACTAGTAGTGTAATCACCCTTTTTTGCTCTAAATTCTGTTAGAATAATTATGTATAAGTTATCACACAACTCTTATGCTTAAAGGCTGTTGCTATAGTTATTATCTATTGTGCTCAAGTTGTACTTTTCTATCTGTGCAAAGGCACACAACTTGTAATCTTCCATTGCGAGTTGTCTCGCAGCAGCAGTTTGTTTCCAGACCCTGCCTGCTGACAGCCAAGGACGGACTTCGAGTACCTCAACGCAGACAAAACAGAGACAGGGCGAAATCACGAGTGTCAGCACATTTCCATTCTGAATAATCACATATTGTGTCTACTGGGGGCTGCTTGCATTACCCCTCCCTTCAGAAGCTAGCCTCAGTGATGTTAACTATTGAACTCCCGAATAAATAGAGGAGCGCGTGGGGCTGTACCTTAGAGCGTAGGGTGAAACTGAAACTGAGTGTGCAGCCCCAATACGTTTCTCCTCATGAGCAAAATTGAACTCTGTCTCTGCGTGATTCCTTGCTTCTTGTCTATATTACATATTACATTTATAGCAAACAACTATACACTATTGTACTTCACTTTGATATTGACGGATGGTGCAGGCTCTCCCAAAAAAATACCACACATTTTCAATGGGAGACAGGTCTGGACTACAGGCAGGCCAGTCTAGTACCCGCACTCTTTTACTATGAAGCCACGTTGATGTAACACATGGCTTGGCATTGTCTTGCTGAAATAAGCAGGGGCGTCCATGGTAACGTTGCTTGGATGGCAACATATGTTGCCCCAAAACCTGTATGTACCTTTCAGCATTAATGGCGCCTTCACAGATGTGTAAGTTACCCATGTCTTGGGCACTAATACACCCCCATACCATCACAGATGCTGGCTTTTCAAATTTGCGCCTATAACAATCTGGATGGTTCTTTTCCTCTTTGGTCCGGAGGACACGCCGTCCACAGTTTCCAAAAACAATTTCAAATTTGGACTCGTCAGACCACAAACACTTTTCTACTTTGTATCAGTCCATCTTAGATGAGCTCAGGCCCAGCGAAGCCGACGGCGTTTCTGGGTGTTGTTGATAAACGGTTTTCGCCTCGCATAGGAGAGTTTTAACTTGCACTTACAGATGTAACGACCAACTGTAGTTACTTACAGTCGGTTTCTGAATTGTTCCTGAGCCCATGTGGTGATATCCTTTACTCACTGATGTCGCTTGTTGATGCAGTACAGCCTGAGGGATCGAAGGTCACGGGCTTAGCTGCTTACGTGCAGTGATTTCTCCAGATTCTCTGAACCCTTTGATGATATTACGGACCGTAGATGGTGAAATCCCTAAATTCCTTGCAATAGCTGGTTGAGAAAGGTTTTTCTTAAACTGTTCAACAATTTGCTCACACATTTGTTGACAAAGTGGTGACCCTCGCCCCATCCTTGTTTGTGAATGACTGAGCATTTCATGGAATCTACTTTTATACCCAATCATGGCACCCACCTGTTCCCAATTTACCTGTTCACCTGTGGGAAGTTCCAAATAAGTGTTTGATGAGCATTCCTCAACTTTATTAGTATTTATTGCCACCTTACCCAACTTCTTTGTCATGTGTTGCTGGCATCAAATTCTAAAGTTAATTATCATTTGCAAAAAAAAAAAATGTTTATGAGTTTGAACATCAAATATGTTGTCTTTGTAGCATATTCACCTGAATATGGGTTGAAAAGGATTTGCAAATCATTGTATTTCGTTTATATTTACATCTAACACATTTTCCCAACTCATATGGAAACAGGGTTTGTTGGAAGATAGAGCAGGTCAGGATAGGATATACTTTATTCGTCCCACAAGTTGGAAATCATGTCGTTGGAATGCAGATACAAAAGGTCCACAAAAAGCAGCACCATAATACACTCATTACTTCAAATGAGGTCAGCACGGTGGAAGTGGGGTTAATGCGTCTGCCTCACAATACGAAGGTCCTGGGTTCGATCCTGCGCTCGGGATCTTTCTGTGTGGAGTTTGCATGTTCTCCCCGTGACTGCGTGGGTTCCTCCCACCTCCAAAGACATGCACCTGGGGATAGGTTGATTGGCAACACTAAATTGACCCTTGTGTGTGAATGTTGTCTGTCTATCTGTGTTGGCCCTGTGATGAGATGGCGACTTATCCAGGGTGTACCCCGCCTTCCGCCCGATTGTACCTGAGATAGGCTCCAGCACCCCCCGCGACCCCGGATGGATACTTCAAATGAGCAGTAATACTAGGCAATAAATATTGCATATCATTTTTTAAAAGTCCAACTGAAATCCCATGCCTATAGTTCAATCTACCAGATCTTTAGTGTAAAGCGGGCATATTCAACTAAATTGTTTTAGGGGCCACTTTATCCTTTCCATCCTTTGCAACTGGGCTACTGTGTGGAAAATGTTTCCTTGTGGATCATTAATGTTTGTCTAAGTCTAAGTCTAAAAATCTTTTTTGCAAACCAGTAATTATAATCTGCAAATAATGTGCCATTGTTGAGTGTCTGTGTTGTCTAGAGCTCGGCAGACTAACCGTGTTATACTCTTCCAAACCAGTAGGTGGCAGCAGGTAGCTAATTGCTCTGTAGATGTCAGGAACATGGCTTGTCATGATCACAATATGCAACCGACAGCGGGAGGCAGTGTGCAGGTAAAAAGGTATCTAACGCTTAAACCAAAAATAAACAAAAGGTGAGTGCCCCTAAAAAAAGGCATTAAAGCTTAGGGATAGCTATGCAAAACGGAACTGGCTACAAAGTAAACAAAAACATAATGCTGGACGACAGCAAAGACTTACAGCGTGTGGAGCAGAGACGTGTCCACAAAGTACATACGTACGTGACATGACAACAATGTCCACACAAAAAAGACAGCGACAACTTAAATATTCTTGATTGCTAAAACAAAGCGGTGCGGGGAATAGCGTTTAAAGGAAGACATGAAACTGCAACAGGAAAAGCCACCAAAATAGGAGCGCAAGACAAGAACTAAAACACTGCACACAGGAAAAAACTAAAAAACTCAAAATAAGTCACGGCGTGATGTGACAGGTGTTGACAGTACACGTACTTTGAGACAAGAGCTATAGAGATGCATCAGTGACGTGCAGTCAGGGGAGGCAGGTGAGAAAAAAAATGAAAAAATAAAAAAAATAAATTAAATTGTTATATGTATCCAGTGATTATACTATAAAGTTATTTTCCAATTAACTTCACCAGTTTTAGATTATTTTTATTCAAAATCGCTGAATTTTCACATTTGCCGTTTAAATACTGAGAAGAGACTTGCGGTGAGTCAGCAGCCAGTTGAGGCACGTCACTCAGTTGAGCCTCACCATGGATTGCGCAATGACTCGGCTAACTGCTGGCCTGCTGTGCAGTGAGACCGTATTGCTATATGAATTATATTATACATTTCCATAGTTTAGTTAGCTGAGGTATATAATGTACAGTGTATTTTGTCAACAACTGTATGTGTGTATTGTATTTCTTGTGCTGAGCAATCATAAAACGGCTGCAAAAGACGCACTGGCTGAGGCTCGCAGTAATCCCGCCTCCTGGTGGTAGAGGGCGCTAGTGATCCCAGAGATCATTCTTGTGACTACACGGCTGCAGAAGAAGTGACAACAAGCAGCAACAGTTAGCAGCGATCGTTTATTTTTTCCTCTTGCCTGGACTATTAACATGGAGGATTACATATCTAAAATAAAACAGTTTTCTAAACTGGACTTTCAATCGAAGCAGGAGGTAATCCTTAAAGGAAGATCTCCATCGAGACAGAGAGACTTTTAAAACTGAAGAAAGATAAGGAAGACTTTTATAAACAAGTTATCGATGCTTTTGTTCAAAAGGAGCTGTGCATGGACTTCATTTATAAGTAAAGGTAAGACCATAATAACGTTTTTTTTTATTAAATGTGCTTTTTTGTGTGCTACAGTTTGTATGTGTAAAGTTAAAGTTAAGTTAAGGTACCAATGATTGTCACACACACTAGGTACCCATCCCCTAGATCACCCCCTGGGAGGTGAGGGGAGCAGTGGGCAGCAGCGGCGCCGCGCCCGGTAATCATTTTTGGTGATTTAACCCCCAATTCCAACCCCTTGATGCTGAGTGCCAAGCAGGGAAGAATGCTGGTATGAGCTTTTAAACAAAACCCGTTAACTGCTGCCAATCAAATGGTGAATAAGATACTCTTTAGGGTTCATATGTTTGTAAATCTGACTGTGATGAAGTCAGTGCCTCACCAGCCATGAACCTCACCGCACGTCACTGTGATGCATGCTTGGTTATGGTTTAAATTCATATCCAACAATTGCGACAAAGACTTTTTATCGTCTACTGAGTATCATTTTTTAAGAATTTCTGCTGGTTTTTCAATGAAAAAATGCGCCTTGGCTCAAAAAAGGTTGAAAAACACTTGTATAAACTACCCTGAACTGTGAAATGTGTGGAAACACAAACCACACACTTCTAGAGGAACCTATAGTCCCTAAGGTTCCTCATGTCAATGCAAGGATCCGCCAATGTGTTTACAGAGGTCCAAGTTCCTCTTTACAACAGGAACACTCCAGTATTTTTTTTTTTAGGAATTTGCTGCAAAAATATTTGTTTCCCAAGTTTTGTATCTGAACCCGGGCCACCAGTTGAATAGTTCTGCTGTAAAGCATAAAACATAAAGACAAAGTATCAAATATAAATATTTCCTGCTGGGGAACTGGACCGATTGATGTCTGATTTCCTCCTTCTGACACATTTTCAATGCAAGTATGGACTTAAATCTGTGAAATAACAAGTTTAAATTGTGTCAAGTGGTGCAGTGTTTGTTTGAATGCTGTAAAATACGATTAAAACCAACATAGGCTTGTTTTCACTACGGAGACTCGCAGACTATTGTTGCTGCACATTTCTTGATCTCCAGTGGCTAGTTTTCTGTGAACTTTAGCTATATATTCTAAATGGGATCAATTGTTCCTGCTCATTTTCCAATAAGCCCGACAGAGAAACGCTGTGGCTGGCCTTTAATAGCTCCATCTGTACAATACCCATCGGGACAGATACGTTCCTTCATGCAGACCATGCAGATAACGTGCGGCTAGGCACTTTATTAACATCAATGGCAGAGGAAAAACACTCTTTTAGTGATCAGACGTGGCCAGCAGATGAAGCGTGATGCTGGAGGCCGAGGCCGTCTGCCACATTTACCGAAAAGGAGGTTTGCATCACTGGCGAGCCATCTGGAATATGTTTCTTGATTCCTGTGTGTGGTCCATTCCCATCCAACCAGCACTTGATGGTCTGCGTGAAGGTGATCTAAACAGTATCAGTATCATTTAGATTCCAATATTCCATGCAGATATTTGTTGAACTGTCGACAGGACCATTTTGAATATCGTGTCATGATAATTTAGTATGAATTTATACAAAACTAAAAAAAAATAAGACTATATTCCAGCAATTCCACGCATAACTGGCATTTGTAAACCCTGCATCAACGCAGTAATAACAATGCTCGTCACACATTAGACAAAGGGTACATATGATGCAATACAAACTCTACAGAAGTAGTTCTCAAATTTTTTTCACCAAGTACTACCTCAGAAAATACTTGGCTCTTCAAGTACCACCGTAATGACCGACATTAAAATACAGTATCACAGTAGGCCTGTATATTAGGTTTTATATAACAAGCTGTCAATACGTGGTCCTTGGGGTTTGTTTTCCCGGAATGCAAAGGAAAGTTGGCGCGGGCAAGTACATATTTTTATTTTAACACTAACAAACTACAAAAAAAGGAAGCAAACAAAAGGCGCGCACAATGGCGGAGAACAAACTTGACTAATGAAACAAAACTTGCACAAAGGCAGAAACTATGAACAATAAACAAAAACTTACTTGGAATGGAACTATGGTAGCATGAAGACAAAACGAGGTAGCAGGGGTGTCAGAAGAAGCATGGTATGAAAGGATAGATAGGATAATGTCACCAGGCCGACTGCCTGGCAACAACGAGCTTAAATACTGGTGACATGATTAGTGAAAACAGGTGCGTGACTCAAAATGTGAAAACGTGAGACAGGTGCGTGACATGAGGATGTGAACCAGGTGAAACTAATAGTTACTGTGGTGACAAAGCAAGGGAGTGAAGACAAAAACTAAAAAGTGTCCAAAAACCAAGCAAAACATAATGAAACAAAACATGATCACAGACATGACACAAGCATATTTAATATTGTTGGCCTCTGTAACATTACACACAGTTTGAACAGTAACACTGTGTTTGAATATTTAATTAAGCGATTAGTATTACCACCTTTGCTTCAAACTAAGGTAAACGTTTAAAAAAAAAAAACATTCACACTTGTACATTGTGTTTGACAAGTGACAGGTAGTTAACAGCAGGTTGGCTTGTTGCCAATTTTTAGCGCAGTCAAAACCGCCCGTGTAGCGCAAACTAATGCAAGTGAAACAGCGGAGTTTTATAACAAATTTCTACCATTTGTGTTTTATCTTTAACAATATGTGTTTTGCTCGCTAATGTCTTATCTGTGTAGTTTTAGCGTTGCATTATTTTCACTATAAACTAATGATTTGCTTTGTCTTAAAACACAGCCCAAAATTCTGTGAAAACGACTTGATTATCACCTGCTTGTGAAAGAATAGATGTATTATCCAGAGATCATTAATGTGTCAGTGGTGTTTGCTCACCGAGATACTCAGATGATAATGATGAGGAAGAAAAGCTATGTTATTGACCTAGAATACCATACCATACCATACCAACTTTATTTATAAAGCCCTTTAAAAACAACCACAGTTGAAGAACAAAGGGCTGTACACCACAAAGAAATACAGGCAAAGGAGAGACTAAAAAATAACATTTTAAAACAGAGGTAAAATACACATTGAAAAAGCAAATACTATAAAAAGCAGTGAAAAAGTTAAAAACAGTTAAAAAAGTTAAAAACAGTTGAAATCATACTCCCTGCTGTTTTTACAACTAATGCAGAATGATATGTTTTATTGTTGAAATATGGGCACATCTTTGTTTTTCGAGAAAGCGCATTCAGAGGGGATCTATTGACTGCACGTCATGTTTCCTGGAGTTATAATTTGCTCTAATAAAAAGGACAAAAGCTGAGGTAAAGATATTTCCAATCTGCATGCTGATTGGCTACCAGCCTACGCACCCATGCAGTATGTTTTAGTAAAGGGCTGCTCTGCTCCTCAAGGCTCTCCCCGTGTAGTAAACAGCACACAGTGACTTTATTTACAGTCAAAAAGTCCGAAGCCCCTGCATTAGCACACACGATTTATCACTCCAGGTGCTTACATCTGAGAGGCGCAGTAACTCTCTGACTGTGTAATAAGGATGTGCGTCAATGTGGCCTTCAGAAGAGTTTCTTTGAGATCTGCTCCTGATTGACGGTGTGGACAGGAAGCTCTGAGTAATGGCGAAGGTAATTGGGAAAATGGGTTGACTAAGATATGAGGTGCATGCTGGAGTTTACAGGGGAACACTAGACTAGACTTTTTTTTTTAGACTAGACTTCCTTTTTATTGTCATTCAATTATGAACTTTAGAGTACAGATAAGAATGGAATTTCGTTGCATTAGCTCATGGTAGTGCAGGATAAAAGAGCAATAAGGTGCAAATATAATTAAAGGGGAACATTATCACAATTTCAGAATTGTTAAAACCATTAAAAATCAGTTCCCAGTGGCTTATTGTATTTTTCGAAGTTTTTTTCAAAATGTTACCCATCACGCAATATCCCTAAAAAAAGCTTCAAAGTGCCTGATTTTAACCATCGTTATATACACCCGTCCATTTTCCTGTGACGTCACATAGTGATGCCGATACAAACAAACATGGCGGAAAGAACAGCAAGCTATAGCGACATTAGCTCGGATTCAGACTCGGATTTCAGCGGCTTAAGCGATTCAACAGATTACGCATGTATTGAAACGGATGGTTGTAGTGTGGAGGCAGGTAGCGAAAACGTAATTGAAGAAGAAACTGAAGCTATTGAGCCATATCGGTTTGAACCGTATGCAAGCGAAACCGACGAAAACGACACAACAGCGAGCGACACGGGAGAAAGCGAGGACGAATTCGGCGATTGCCTTCTAACCAACGATTGGTATGTGTTTGTTTGGCATTAAAGGAAACTAACAACTATGAACTAGGTTTACATCATATGGAATACATTTGGCAACAACATGCTCTTTGAGAGTGCAGACAGCCCAATTTTCATCAATTAATATATTCTGTAGACATACCCTCATGTCAGCAGGCCAGGGAAGCTAGGGTCGATATTCTTCTCTTGATCATCTTCGGGTCGGTGTGAGCCAAGACATCCAGGGGGTTTAGCTCGCTCGTCTGTGGGAACAAACTGCCGCCATTGCTTGCCGTGCTACCGAGGTCCTTTGTCCCTGAATTGCTCACACACTCCGGCAGATTCAATGGGGGTCTGGCGGCAGATTTCTTTGACTTTATCGTTGGAAATGCATCTGCTTTGAGTGTCGCAGGATATCCACACATTCTTGCCATCTCTGTCGTAGCATAGCTTTCGTCGGTAAAGTGTGCGGAACAAAAGTCCAATTTCTTGCCACTTTCGCATCTTTGGGCCACTGGTGCAACTTGAATCCGTCCCTGTTCGTGTTGTTACACCCTCCGACAACCAGTGCCGTTAGTTTCGGCGGTAAGTAGTAATCTAACGCGTTATTTTTTGTATTCGGTAACTCAGTTACCGTAACTTCATGATGCGTTACTGCGTTATTTTACGTTACTTTTTATGCAGTATAAAGTGTGTTTTATCGGAGCGCTGCTGTGTCATCGTTCTGATTCTTCTTGTGTCACAAGCCGGAGAAGAGAGAGAGACATGCGCTCTGTGTGGGTGTGTGTGAGTGTGGGGAGGGAGGCGAGGGAGGGGAGGGGGGCGTGTCTGATCATGGCGGAGCCAGAAGTCGAGTTTGCTAACATGGAGATATTTTCACTACTTTCCTTTTGTCGAGCACAAAGAAAAGAACATTTTAGTTAAATGTAAATTGTGCTTTGGATCAAAGATCCCATCTACTGCCCAAAACAGCAATTCAAATCTGCTGAAACAAGCTACATAAGCAACATGCTTCCACAAAGCTAGTAAAGAGAGATAGAGACTCTGATGCCACTTCACCTCCACCACCACCACTTAAGGATTAAGTCTGCCTCTGCTCATCATTCATCGCTGAAGGTACACACACTCTGTCAATCAATGTTCCCTCTAATTGTTCACGCAAAAACTCCCTGAGCATTGAGTGGAGCCCATGTGAGCAACTTTAGACGTGCACAGTGTGGCTACACCAGCAGCACACCTGTCCAAAACCTGACTAAATAACAAGTTCAATCTCCATCCATCCATCCATTTTCTACCGCTTGTCCCTTTCGGGGTCGCTGGAGCCTATCTCAGCTGCATTCGGGCGGAAGGCAGGGTACACCCTGGACAAGTCCCCACCTCATCACAGGGCCAACACAGATAGACAGACAACATTCTCTTATTATTATAATCAAATGACAGCAGTCATTTCCATTTCTAATATAAGTGTTTAGGCCCACTTACAATGACAATAACAACAAATATTGTTTTTCATGAACTGTGTACTTGTATTGTTTGTCTGGGTGGAGGTCCTGCTTTGGAAATAGTTTGTACCCCTTTCATTTAGTTCCCATTAAAACATTCACATGTTGCACAATGAGATGTAAGCAGGGGATCATGTGTACATTCCTGCAACTTCCTGTTTGTAAAAAATATATTTTTATTAGTATTTATTTAATATACTAACAGCATTTAATGATTAATATTTATAAATTAAGATTCCTAATAAATGACACTAGAATAAGCACACATTTGATTGGTAAATCATAGTGTAACGACCTGGAATTACACTTTATGTGTGGTGTTGGAGTTGTCCGACTTTTTGTGTGGCTGTAAACGCATCACTGGCTAAGTGCCATATGTGCAAGTGTTGGCACACGTGAGAAAGAGGGAGTGGCTGCTGTTGATATAACAAAGTAGCTTTTGGTCTGGTTTGTACTGCAGAAAATGACCACTTTTGCTAGATATCATTTTTTTACTAATGTTTTGGTGATGTGTTTATGGCCGACAATAAAGAGTTTTGCTCAGTAAAGAAAATGCCTGGTTAGGCTTTGTGTATGTAGTGTGTGCCTTTCTTGGTTTACATCTATGCTGTTATTATGCTGTTTGTTACTTATGTACGTTATGTTGCAGCTATTTAAAATAGTTTTGTCAATTTGTTCTGGCCAGAAACAAATTGGCCTTTGTAACATATCTTTGTTGTATGTAGACCACATTGCTTAGCAGAGTTCAGTGATGCAAATGCATGTCAAGTTGATCAACATATTGTATTATTCTCCAGTGCAATAACAGTACTGAAATGAAGGCTAAAAGGGCATTAATGGGAGCTTTAAAAAAAAAAAAGAAGAAAAAAAGAAGTAACTAAATAGTTACTTTTCACAGTAACGCATTACTTTTTGGTGTAAGTAACTGAGTTAGTAACTGAGTTACTTTTGAAATGAAGTAACTAGTAACTGTAACTAACCCAACACTGCCGACAACACACCGACGAGGCATGATGTCTCCAAGGTACGGAAAACAGTCGAAAAAACGGAAAATAACAGAGCTGATTTGACTCGGTGTTTGAGAAAATGGCGGATTGCTTCCCGATGTGACGCCACGTTGTGACTTCATCCCTCCGAGAGCGAATATTAGAAAGGCGTTTAATTCGCCAAAATTCACCCTTTTAGAGTTCGGAAATCGGTTAAAAAAATATATGGTCTTTTTTCTGCAACATCAAGGTATATATTGACGCTTACATAGGTCTGGTGATAATGTTCCCCTTTAAATAGATTACGTTGCTTGGAATCAATCAGCAATAATACACCCTTAACTATTGTTTTCAGTTTCCTCATAGAAGTTTTTCTGTACATCTTTGGTTCACAAATCTAATTGGAAAAGAGCAAATACAAAACTGTTTTGTTTTGAGGACGTTGAAGATGTCTACCTATTTGAAATCATGACAATCAGAATCAGAATCCAAAATACTAGGACGGGGGGTGGGAGGGGGTGTTATTATTTCACTTTTATAATTTTTCTGTAATTTTTTTTAATTTTTTTTTTAATTTTTGTATTTTTAGGGACCGCAATGTCCCTTTGGGACAGAGGACCCTATTGTATTTTGTGCATTTTATTATTATTATTATTCCGCCGCCTCTTTGAGCTCTAATTTGACCCCCTTAACATGCTTCAAAACTCACCATATTTGACACAAACATCAGGACTGGCAAAAATTGCCATCTAATAAAAAAACAACAACCCAAAACTCAAAATTGCGCTCTGGCGCCCCCTAGGAAAAAACACAGACAAAACTGCTTGTTACTTCCGCTAGGAATGTCGTAGAGACATGAAACAAAAACCTTTAGGTAGGTCTAACTTAGACCTAGATTTCATACATTGACATCTTTCAGCAAAAATCAACAGGAAGTTGGCAATTCCCCCTTCAAAATAAAATTTTAGTAAAAACAGTCACTTTTGCCTCTTTGACCTGTAATTTGACCCCTTTAACATGCTTCAAAACTCACCAAACTGGACACACACATCAGGACTGGCAAAAATTGTGATCTAATAAAAAACCCAAAACCTAAAACTCAAAATTGCGCTCTCGCGCCCCCTAGGAAGAAAACACCGACACAACTGCTTCTCGGAGGAAAACTCAAACAAAACTGCCTGTAACTTCCAGTAGGAACGTCTTAGAGACATGAAACACTCTATGTAGGTCTCACTTAGACCTACATTTAATATACTGACAACCCCCAGCAAAAATCAACAGGAAGTTTGCAATTCCCCCTTCAAAACAAAAGTTTTGTAAAAACCGGTCACCTTTTTTCAAACATGATCTCCTCTGAGCGCGTTTGTCGTGTCGGCTTCAAACTAGCACAGGAGAGAGATTGAACCCTTCTGATTAAAAGTTGACCAAAGAGTTTTAATTACTGTTTCGGTTTGGATTTTATGTGCCATCAAAGTCGGTCCTGTCCATCGCTGCTTGCAGCTTTAATTTATTTTAAATTTTTTGGGTGAAGGGTTGGGGGGAGACAAAAAAAAGTGTTTGTTTTCTCAATACCTGTATTATGATTTCCCTATCAATTGAATAAATAAATATTATTAAAACAATTTAATCAGAAATACTTTAATATTCCTTGAGGGGAAATTAAGATTTTCAGCACAGTCCCATTCAAGAGCAGACATACATTACAGGGAGACAGAACAGGATCGATGACGGGTCTGCCAACTTTCGGCGCCTCTTACAAAAAAGGTGAGAAACAGGTAAACGCTGGGTTGGGGGGATTTAGTCTAAGCCTGGGCCTCTTTCAACCTTTTGGGTTGCCGACCCCTGCCCTATATAGAGATATCCGCAGATATCGCAGGTCGGAAAACGTCACAAATTCTATACGGCTTGTTTGGAAGAAGTATGGAGGAAGGCAAGATTGTTTTATAAACATCCCTGCAATGCCTCCACAGTTTGATTTCAAACTTTTGGGATTTATGAAGGTCACAAATACACAAAACAGGTCCCAATAGGTAAGAAAAGTTGGTTTTGCATAATAGGTTCCGTTTAAGGGATTGTGTGCTCGTTTGATTCCATATTATATTTTGTTTAGTGACATGCACCTGGGGATAGGTTGATTGGCAACACTAAATGGTCCCTAGTGTGTGAATGTGAGTGTGAATGTTGTCTATCTATCTGTGTTGGCCCTGCCATGAGGTGGCGACTTGTCCAGGGTGTACCCCGCCTTCCGCCCGATTGTAGCTGAGATAGGTTCCAGCGCCCCCCGCGGCACCGAAGGGAATAAGCGGTAGAAAATGGATGGATGGATGGACTTTGATATTAATGGTTGATCCAGCTCCACTTACATTACTCTGACACACACACACACACACGCACACGCACACGCACACGCACACGCACACGCACACGCACACGCACACGCACACACACACGCACACACTTTATTGTATTTGTTACTTTCTTGAGACCTCCGAAAAATGCCTACCTCTTTAAGACCACCCGTTCTAGATATATACAGATTTAAACATTAATAATATATACAGTACATACTATGCAAATATAAAACAGGCAAGCTTTTAGTTATATATTTTTATTTTTTGTTTTCTAATTGGTTTTTAATCTTCATTATTTACTTCTTTATTACAGTATGTCTCTATATACATATTTATTTATTTAAAAAAACAAAACATTTTGGCCAAAGGGGGCGCATTTCAATTTCTTACACACACTTGTTATTACATATGTTGGCCAGAGGAGGAGCACTTCAAATTTTTACACACACTTGTTATTAGATATGTTGGCCAGAGGGGGAGCACTTCACATTTTTACACACACTTGTTATTTCATATGTTGACCACAGGGGGAGCACTTTTAAAACTGACACACAGTCAATTTGAAAAATCCCTCCTTTTTGGGACCACACTAATTTTGATAGATTTCACCACCAGGGGTGCAAATGAGATCTCTATTTTTTGTTTTTTTGTAATGTGCCGCACTTTGGGCAACCCGGCTGTAGAAGCTAACTGTTAATGGCCACTATAGACTTAGCAGTGACGTGCGGGGCCTCACCTGCCATCATGGAAAGAAAAAAAAAGTAAAAAGAAAAAAAAAAAAATTGAATTGTTATATGTATTCAGTGATTATACTATAAAGTTATTTTCCATTTAACTTCACCAGTTTTAGATTATTTTTTTTCAAAATCGCTGAATTTTCACATTTGCCGTTCAAATACTGAGAAGAGACTTGCGGTGATCAGCAGCCAGTTGAGGCACTCACTGAGTTGAGCCTCACCATGGATTGCGCAATGACTCGGCTAGCTGCTGGCCTGCTGTGCAGTGAGACCGTATTGCTATATGAACTATATTATACATTTCCATAGTTTAGTTAGCTGAGGTATATAATGTACAGTGTATTTTGTCAACAACTGTATGTGTGTAACGTATTTCTTGTGCTGAGCAATCATAAAACTGCTGCGAAGACGCACTGTGTGAGGCTCGCAGTAATTCCGCCTCCTGGTGCCGGTTAATGCACCCCCGCCGCAGAATGCACCCCCCAACGGGAGCGCCACACCAACCAAAGCCCACACCCAAACCCTCCACGTGCAAGACCGAAGCCACCCAAAAAAAGTCACTTGACAAGAAGCCAAAAAGTGCAAAAACAACAATGCTCGCGCCGGAGGAGCCGTGAACGACTGCAGGGACACAACATTAGGTACACCTGCAGACTGCAGCACGGATTTCATATTTCATTCATTCACAACTCCTCCAACACCAACACCACTGTTCCCGCACTTATAAGTAAAGGTAAGACCATAATAACGTTTTTTTAATAAAATGTGCTTTTTTGTGTGCTACAGTTTGTATGTGTAAAGTTAAAGTTAAGTTAAAGTACCAATAATTGTCACACACACACTAGGTGTGGTGAAATGTGTCCTCTGCATTTGACCCATCCCTTGTTCACCCCCTGGGAGGTGAGGGGAGCAGTGGGCAGCAGCGGCGCCGCGCCCAGGAATAATTTTTGGTGATTTAACCCCCAATTCCAAGCCTTGATGCTGAGTGCCAAGCAGGGAAGAATGCTGGTATGAGCTTTTAAACACAACCCGTTAACTGCTGCCAATCAAATGGTGAATAAGATACTCTTTAGGGTTCATATGTTTGTAAATCTGACTGTGATGAAGTCAGTGCCTCACCAGCCATGAACCTCACCGCACGTCACTGAGTCTTAGTACCGTAGTGTATTTGTTCATCCTATGGTCACACATGGGACGCGAGTTGTCTTACGTCAGCACCGGAAGTCGTAAAATCAGCTGTTCACCTGGCGTTTTTTTTCGGGGATGAATAGGGAAGTCCTTCTTTAGCTGCCGTCTTGTTTTATCACATATTGCTGCCTTTGCAACTATCGATGTTTACTTTTGTATGCACATTAAAAATCAACAAAAAAATCCTGACTTTGGAGCAATGTTCACGGACTCTAGTATTTTGGCTCTCTATTAGATGCAATGTTTTCTGTATTGGGACCATGATTTCTGTTCTAACTGGTTCACCGGTCCTCATATGGACGGTACTTTTCCCTTGTCGATGTCTCAAGAAGGGAAGAACACACACACACACACACACACACACACACACACACACACACACACACACACACACACACACACACACACACACACACACACACACACACACACACACGCACACACACACACACACACACACACACACACACACACACACACACACACACACAGGCTCCATATTGAATGCAGCTGCATCTCCCACAGGGGAAAGGGTAATTTGTCCAGCTCAGAAATAAGGGTCTCTCAATTTCTCTCAGCAGGAAGATGAAAAACACGAAAGCGTGTGGCTAATGAAAAGAACACTCAGGATGTGTATTATTATTCCATCAGTCTCACCTAGCGGGCCCTGGCCCCGGGGTCCCCACCGGGGCAAGGGCCGTTGGCTTTTCCAGCCCCTGACTTCCAGAGCGGGCGTGTGGGTCGGCTGCCACTCGCAGGCTTCCTCTTCATTCATTCCGCAGGAATTTGGCCGCCATTTCCTGCGCGGAGGGACAAAGTTTGGTGCATGCGGGGCCGAGCAGGTATTTATCCAACCACACACTGGGCTTGATTCATGTGAAACAAGCAGGCCCTGTAAACAGTCTCATTACTGGAGTCCAACACTTCATCACTCAACCAGGCTCAAGTCACAGTCTGGAGAGGCGGACTCAATTGGTGTAAAAGCCTGGTTTGCTCACATTTGCCCGCTCGGAACTGATGGATTTATATCTCAGATAATATGATCATAGGATGTGTGTGGCTTTAGGAATACAAGTGCTGCTGTATGACCTCCCTGGTGCAGCCTTTTTACCTGCTGACACCTCTAATAGTGCAACAAAACCACCCATGCAGCAGCTCTGACCTCCGTAATCATCCAACAAATCATCGTATCGTGCATTACATCATGATGACATAACTGGCATATTCATCAAATGTTGCTAAATATTAATTTCTCTAGATTTATACTTCAATTTGAAAGGGAATCATTTCCATTCTGAGACTATGTCTACACTAAGCCGGATGACCCCTTAAACAAATACCGTATTCGGACTATAAGTCGCAGTTTTTTTCATAGTTTGGCCGGGGGTGCGACTTATACTCAGGAGCGACTTATGTGTGAAAATATTAACACATTACCGTAAAATATCAAATAATATTATTTAGCTCATTCACGTAAGATACTAGAGGTATAAGATTTCATGGGATTAAGCGATTAGGAGTGATAGATTGTTTGGTAAACGTATAGCATGTTCTATATGTTATAGTTATTTGAATGACTCTTACCATAATATGTTACGTTAACATACCAGGCACCTTCTCAGTTGGTTATTTATGCCTCATATAACGTACACTTATTCAGCCTGTTGTTCACTATTCTTTATTTATTTTAAATTGCCTTTCAAATGTCTATTCTTGGTGTTGGGTTTTATCAAAAAAATTTCCCCCAAAAAATGCGACTTATACTCCAGTGCGACTTATATATGTTTTTTCCCTTCTTTATTATGCATTTTCGGCCGGTGCGACTTATACTCCGGAGCGACTTATACTCCGAAAAATACGGTATTTATTTAGCCTAAGCCCCGTTTCAGCCACACTAAACCAGCGTTTAAAGAGGAACATTATCACAATTTCAGAAGGGTTAAAACCATTAAAAATCAGTTCCCTTATTTTATTTTTCAAAGTTTTTTTCAAAATTTTACCCATCACGCAATATCCCTAAAAAAAGCTTCAAAGTGCCTGATTTTAACCATCGTTATATACACCCGTCCATTTTCCTGTGACGTCACATAGTGATGCCAATACAAACAAACATGGCGGATAGAACAGCATATCGGTTTGAATCGTATGCAAGCGAAAACGACGAAAACGACAAAAACGACACGACAGCCAGCGACACGGTAGAAAGCGAGGACGAATTCGGCGATCGCCTTCTAACCAACGATTGGTATGTGTTTGTTTGGCATTAAAGGAAACTAACAACTATGAACTAGGTTTACAGCATATGAAATACATTTGGCAACAACATGCACTTTGAGAGTGCAGACAGCCCAATTTTCATCAATTAATATATTCTGTAGACATACCCTCATCCGCTCTCTTTTCCTGGGGGTCTGGCGGCAGATTTCTTTGACTTTATCGTTGGAAATGCATCTGCTTTGAGTGTCGCAGGATATCCACACATTCTTGCCATCTCTGTCGTAGCATAGCTTTCGTCGGTAAAGTGTACGGAACAAACGGCCAATTTCTTGCCACTTTCGCATCTTTGGGCCACTGGTGCAACTTGAATCCGTCCCTGTTCGTGTTGTTACACCCTCCGACAACCAGTGCCGTTAGTTTCGGCGGTAAGTAGTAATCTAACGCGTTATTTTTTGTATTCGGTAACTCAGTTACCGTAACTTCATGATGCGTTACTGCGTTATTTTACGTTACTTTTTATGCAGTATAAAGTGTGTTTTATCGGAGCGCTGCTGTGTCATCGTTCTGATTCTTCTTGTGACTGACGAGGCGTGATGTCTCCAAGGTATGGAAAACAGTCGAAAAAAACGGAAAATAACAGAGCTGATTTGACTCGGTGTTTGTAATGTGTTTGAGAAAATGGCGGATTGCTTCTCGATGTGTTCCGAGAGCGAATAATAGAAAGGCGTTTAATTCGCCAAAATTCACCCATTTAGAGTTCGGAAATTGGTTAAAAATATATATGGTCTTTTTTCTGCAACATCAAGGTATATATTGACGCTTACATAGGTCTGGTGATAATGTTCTCCTTTAAGGTCCCCCTCCTCTGACAAATTTTTACACGGGTAAGTGTGCCGTGTATTTCTTGAATCTCTTAGCTTTGTATGGACTCATTGATCGTTTACAAACTGAGTTCCGGAAGTGACGTCAGAAAGAACGCGCGGCTTCATAACAACCGGAGCTAACCACTGGAAATATAAAGGCGAGTCATCCAGACATGCCCGTGTTTCTCCTTCCTCTACATGTTCAGACGCTTGTGGAAATCACACATGAATACCTTAAGAGAAAGCCATTGCAGCTATTTGGGATACAACACTTCTCAGACGGCAAGAGAACTTTCCAATGTCCGGGTCAGCTGTGATTCTACATACCGAAAAACATTGTCCATTTGGTGAAGGAGAGACAACGAGAATGCGGGCTCCCGTGGATGTGATAAAAAAAGGTAGCGTGAGCTTTGTATTACCCGGCCGTCGAGGGAAGACTAACTACGGAAAACGGCGGATGCTTTTGGACTAGCAAAGCAGACTGTATCAGTTATTGTCCGCCATGTATGTCACAGACTCAACGTCTAGGTCCAGAGTATATAAAGTCACCAAAAAGGAATGGACACTGAAGGTGAAGGCAAAAGAGTGAGGAGTGTCCTGACCAGATATCTAGATCCCTAGTTTGATTGATGTAAAATGTTCTTTATCACGTTGTTTACGTGTCTAATAAAGACTTGATTAATTTATGATGTCTCAGGTGTGATTCACTACAACAGGGCCCCACAGCACACTGGATTCCAGTTCATTGAAATACCACAACACTGGATATTGTTCAGATAAGTTACATTTAAGAATTTCCACACAAAGCAACACTGGAGGTGACTATGATGTGCGCATTTTCTGCGCATGTGTACTAGGGGGCCTTAAACGACCATTGTGTGTGTGGACAAGGATAAGGTTAGGTGGGATTTACCCTGGATAACCTGTGTCGGCACGCACTACAATGGAGGACTTATGCAGATCCCAAATACAGATCAGCAGGTACCAGAAGGTAAGAAAGATGCTTTTGCATGATATTGCGTAACAAAACACAAAAACACACCATAATAATACTCCTATGTTGAATCACAGTACAATCCATCAAGCCGTGCAGCTTCATAGCTTACCAAAGTCCTACTAAAACCTTTTGATCGATTTTTGAGCGCCGTGTTTAATGTTCTATATTTTCAATGGAACATATAACATGTTGGTGTCGTTTATTTGAGGCATTTTGCCATCATAGTACAGTCTACACGTATCTCTTATGTGTGACTGCCATCCATTGGTCACACTTATCATTTCACCATGTACCAAATAAAATAGCTTCGAGGTCGGCAAGCACAACCAAAATGATTCCGCACATTAGGCGCGCCGGGTTATAAGGCGCACTGTCGAGTTTTGAGAAAATGAAAGGATTTTAAGTGCGCCTTATAGTCCGAAAAATACGGTACACGTAGCAAAGTAGAACGTGTCCTCCCTGATCCACCCTCTTAGCTCACTGGTGTCTTAGCCAAAAAAATATTTAAAAAAAAAATTTTTTTTTAGTATTTCACATTGTTTTCTGCACGTAAAACTATTATTATTCTCTATAAAATGTATTTCGTGTTCATATTTTTGGCTGCCTGGAACGCATCCATGGAATTTACATTCATTTTTTCGGGGAAAATTTGCTACGGTTTCCGTAGAGTTCCATTTCTGTCCGACTTTTGAAACTGCTTACACACAAAAACCAGGGCATTAGAAATGGATGGATACAATAAGTGTATGCTTACTTCCCAAAAAACTTGCAAAATGTCCTAATTTTTTTTTGGTGCAAAAGTACTTCCAATGTTCTTGAACGACCCTCATTATGAATAATTAATTAAACATAATGTGTAACGACATGCATTAAATATTCACTGCATTCTTCTATTCTCTAGCATCTTTTCCTGCTAACACAACGTGTCTTCTTGCCCACAGGACAGTGGATGGTTGAGAGTGTCCGAGTCGAGCGGCGCTTTGAAGAATGAGTGTCCGGCGTAGATTCTGGCCCCCGCTGCAGCGTGTTGCTGCCTGCCCGACTTCACCTGAGCCGAACAAATGGCCGTGTCAAGCTATCTCGCTTCATGTAGCCCTCAGGTTCATTTTTCAGCTGCAAGGCTGCAGAGAGAAGTGTGTGACCCACATCAACGTCATGTCAACAACTGCCAGTCCCACTCAAATCTACAGAATGCCTCCCAAATAATGACTTGCATTAAAACATTAGTGGGGAAAAGTACCAGAAAGGTAATGCCCTAGCAATACAAAGTACCACATGTTGACATATTTAAGTGCTATAGAGCTTTTATAATATAATGGATATACATAAAGTGTTGCCTTATGTGTTTCTATAAATGCTTCCTTTTGTAACTGCATTCGTATTATTAAATATTGTATGTAACATACATTTAAATACACAAATTATTTTCTTATTATTGACTGATATACAAACCCCGTTTCCATATGAGTTGGGAAATTGTGTTAGATGTAAATATAAACGGAATACAATGATTTGCAAATCCTTTTCAACCCATATTCAGTTGAATATGCTACAAAGACAACATATTTGATGTTCAAACTGATAAACATATATTTTTTGTTGTTGCAAATAATCATTAACTTTAGAATTTGATGCCAGCAAATTGTGACAAAGAAGTTGGGAAAGGTGGCAATAAATACTGATAAAGTTGAGGAATGCTCATCAAACACTTATTTGGAACATCCCACAGGTGAACAGGCAAATTGGGAACAGGTGGGTGCCATGATTGGGTATAAAAGTAGATTCCATGAAATGCTCAGTCATTCACAAACAAGGATGGTGCGAGGGTCACCACTTTGTCAACAAATGCGTGAGCAAATTGTTGAACAGTTTAAGAAAAACCTTTCTCAACCAGCTATTGCAAGGAATTTAGGGATTTCACCATCTATGGTCCGTATTATCATCAAAGGGTTCAGAGAATCTGGAGAAATCACTGCACAGAAGCAGCTAAGCCCGTGACCTTCGATCCCTCAGGCTGTACTGCATCAACAAGCGACATCAGTGTGTAAAGGATATCACCACATGGGCTCAGGAACACTTCAGAAACCCACTGTCAGTAACTACAGTTGGTCGCTACATCTGTAAGTGCAAGTTAAAACTCTCCTATGCAAGGCAAAAACCGTTTATCAACAACACCCAGAAACGCCGTCGGCTTCGCTGGACCTGAGCTCATCTAAAATGGACTGATACAAAGTGGAAAAAGTGTTCTGTGGTCTGACGATTCCACATTTGAAGTTGTTTTTGGAAACTGTGGACGTCGTGTCCTCCGGACCAAAGAGGAAAAGAACCATCCGGATTGTTATATGCGCAAAGTTGAAAAGCCAGCATCTGTGATGGTATGGGGGTGTATTAGTGCCCAAGACATGGGTAATTTACACATCTGTGAAGGCGTCATTAATGCTGAAATGTACATACAGGTTTTTAAGCAACATATGTTGCCATCCAAGCAACGTTACAATGAACGCCCCTGCTTATTTCAGCAAGACAATGCCAAGCCATTTGTTACATCAACGTGGCTTCATAGTAAAAGAGTGCGGGTACTAGACTGGCCTGCCTGTAGTCCAGACCTGTCTCCCATTGAAAATGTGTGGCACATTTAAGCTGTACATCAAGCAAGAATGGGAAAGAATTCCACCTGAGAAGCTTAAAAAATGTGTCTCCTCAGTTCCCAAATGTTTATTGAGTCTTGTTAAAAGGAAAAGCCATGTAACACAGTGGTGAACATGCCCTTTCCCAACTACTTTGGCATGTGTTGCAGCCATGAAATTCTAAGTTAATTATTATTTGCAAAAAATAAAAATAAAGTTTATGAGTTTGAACATCAAATATCTTGTCTTTGTAGTGCATTCAACTGAATATGGGTTGAAAAGGATTTGCAAATCATTGTATTCCGTTTATATTTACATCTAACACAATTTCCCAACTCATATGGAAACGGGGTTTGTAGATCCCTTGATTTCTGCCCTTAAAGTCCTTCTGTCCAGTGACTTATCTTCTAAGTTTGCAAAGAATAATAAAAATTACAAAGGATGTTATGACGGTGAAAATAGCGATCTAATCGACAATATCAGAACTTGGCAAAATACGGCCCGCGGGCCACATGCGGCCCATTAAGATTTTTAATCCGGCCGGACGGACGTTCTACTTTAATATTTTTGGACCTTTAACATCACAACTGTAGCTGTGCAGTGCTCTTTTTAAATTATCGTACATCTTGAACTATAGAAAGCATTTCTATATACGAGTTATTACGGTAATCTCTGTCACAGCAGCTCAGACCAGGAACAAAGCAGAGTTGGCGGGGCTTGTTTTCAGAGCAGCCAGCCCCAAACGCATGTGTTAAAGTTAAAGTACCCATGATTGTCACACACACACACTAGGTGTGGTGAAATTTGTCCTCTGCATTTGACCCATCACCCTTGATCACCCCCTGGGAGGTGAGGGGAGCAGGGAGCAGCAGTGTTGGCTGCGCCCGGGAATCATTTTTGGTGATTTAACCCCCAATTCCAACCCTTGATGCTGAGTGCCAAGCAGGGAGGTAATGGCTCCCATTTTTATAGTCTTTGGTATGACTCGACCGGGGTTTGAACTCACAACCTACCCATCTCAGGGCGGACACTCTAACCACAAGGCCACTGAGCAGTCAGGAACAGATGCGTAAGCAAATTTTTACAACAAATGTCTTCAAAAAAGTGATAATATATCATATTGTAGGTGTTTATTACCCTTTGCATTCATATTTTGCTGTTTTGTACATTTGTGTTGTGTTTTGCTTGCAGCAGAAGAACCGGAGGACAGTTTTTATGATTTCATGGAAGCCTAACTGATATCATCTCTCATACGTTGTTAATATTCAGTGTTTTATTGTTAATATTGTAAATCCCACTTTCCTTATTTTCTTGTACATTTTGGGTGTCCCATTCAGCATACTTGCCAACCCTCCCGGATTTTCCGGGAGACTCCCGAAATTCAGCGCCTCTCCCGATAACCTCCCGGGACAAATTTTCTCCCGAAAATCTCCCGAAATTCAGGCGGACCTGAGTGACGTGTCGACAGCCTGTTTTCACGTCCGCTTTCCCACAATATAAACAGCGTGCCTGCCCAATCACGTTATAACTGTAGAATGATCGAGGGCGAGTTCTTAATTTCTTATGTGGGTTTATTGTTAGGCAGTTTCATTAACGTCCTCCCGGCGCGGCAACAACACACAACAACAGCAGTCACGTTTTCGTCTACCATAAAGCAGTTCGTCTGCCGTAAACAGCAATGTTGTGACACTCTTAAACAGCACAATACTGCCATCTACTGTACATGCATATGTGACAATAACATCTACGGCTTTTAAAGAGTGCAGTGCACAACTGTGCACACAACAAGGAGACGAAGCAGAATGCATCATCAGAGAGGGTGTTCAGCATGGTTAGAACATTAGTGACAGAGAATAGAACAAGGATGGACAATTCAACCCTTAACTCAACAATGAGTAGATGAGTGTTATGTGTGTGTATATGTGGAAATAAATGAACACTGAAATTCAAGAATTTCTCTTATATATATATATATATATATATATATATATATATATATATATATATATATATATATATATATATATATATACATATATATGTTTATAGAAATCTATGGGACATTGTGCCTTTTGGTATTAGTGTTCCTGGGAAAAAAGGGACCCAAACAAACAAACTGTACAGCAGATTTTTACAGCTAAATATGTATATATCATTTATACACACATACACTTTGGCCCTCCAGACAATTTTTTTTCTCTCAATGTGGCCCCCAAGTCAAAATATTTGACTATATACAACTCTTACACTCGGTATCGTATACGGCCGATATTTGTATCAATCCAGCCGTTTTGTTTACATTCAACAGTGCTGTTAGCGGTTTGCATGGCTTGTTGTATCAGGTGTGTAGTGAAGCACGTAAAGCTATTCCTCAGCCTCAGTGGTTATACTACTTGTAAGAAACAGCCATAAAGGCGATGATTACTGACTTAGAAGTGGCTTTGCACAGTGGAGGGGCATAATAGCCGCTAGCGAGGATGCTACATTGTGCTGAGGTCGCTGCTAATATTTTCGGGACCCAGCTAAAATGTGTCATCTACATGCATTATCATAATATAAAGATAGTATTGAAAGCTATCGTCGGCCAAATTTATATCATTTTCATGTATATCGTTTATCCAGGAAACTGCCTGACCAGGGCTCAGAAAATCTGCAGAGACTCCTCCCACCCCCACAAAGAACTGTTTTCACTGTTGGACTCTAGAAAGAGGTTCCGCAGCCTCCGTAGCAGAACCTCCAGGTTCTGTAACAACTCTAAAACTCTTCAACGCATTTAAAAAATCCCCTCAATTCCCCCCAAGAATGGATTAACTGGCTGGAATATAACGACAATATAACATACATCCATAAACGTGGACGCATATGCAAAAGTGCAATATATTTATCTGTACAGTAATCTATTTATTTATATATCTGTACCTTATTGCTCTTTTATCCTGCACTACAACCAGCTAATGCAACGACATTTCGTTCTTATCTGTACTGTAAAGTTCAAATTTCAATGACAATAAAAGGAGGTCTAAGTCTAAGAAGTCTAAGTCTTGGGGCGGTATAGCTCGGTTGGTTGAGCGGCCGTGCCAGCAACTTGAGGGTTCCAGGTTCGATCCCTGCTTCTGCCAACCTAGTCACTGCCGTTGTGTCCTTGGGCAAGACACTTTACCCACTTGCTCCCAGTGCCACCCACACTGGTTTAAATGTAACTTAGATATTGGGTTTCACTATGTAAAGTGCTTTGAGTCACTAGAGAAAAGCGCTACATAAATATAATTCAATTCAATCCTTATATCGAGCTACCCTAATATCTACACTAGATTAGTAAAAGTAACACAGCAGTTTTTTCTACTGATATAATCTCCATAGTTTGTGTATACCAGTCAGTATGTATTATGTGTGTATATCAGTCAATATGTATTATGTGTGTATACCAGTCAGTATGTATTATGTGTGTATACCAGTCAGTATGCATTATGTGTGTATACCAGTCAGTATGCATTATGTGTGTATACCAGTCAGTATGTATTATGTGTGTATATCAGTCAATATGTATTATGTGTGTATACCAGTCAGTATGTATTATGTGTGTATACCAGTCAGTATGTATTATGTGTATACCAGTCAGTATGCATTATGTGTGTATACCAGTCAGTATGTATTATGTGTGTATATCAGTCAATATGTATTATGTGTGTATACCAGTCAGTATGTATTATGTGTGTATACCAGTCAGTATGTATTATGTGTGTATACCAGTCAGTATGTATTATGTGTGTATACCAGTCAGTATGTATTATGTGTGTATACCAGTCAGTATGTGTTATGTGTGCATACCAGTCAGTATGTGTTATGTGTGCATACCAGTCAGTATGTATTATGTGTGTATACCAGTCAGTATGTATTATGTGTGTATACCAGTCAGTATGTATTATGTGTGTATACCAGTCAGTATGTATTATGTGTGTATACCAGTCAGTATGTATTATGTGTGTATACCAGTCAGTATGTATTGTGTGTATATCAGTCAGTATGTATTATGTGTGTATACCAGTCAGTATGTATTATGTGTGTATACCAGTCAGTATGTATTATGTGTGTATACCAGTCAGTATGTATTATGTGTGTATACCAGTCACTATGTATTATGTGTGTATACCAGTCAGTATGTATTATGTGTGTATACCTGTCAGTATGTATTATGTGTGTATACCTGTCAGAATGTATTATGTGTATACCAGTCAGTGTGTATTATGTGTGTATACCAGTCAGTATGTATTATGTGGGTATACTAGTCAGTATGTATTATATGTGTATACCAGTCAGTATGTATAATGTGTGTATACAAGTCAGTGTGTATTATGTGTGTCTACCAGTCAGTATGTATTATGTGTGTATACCAGTCAGTATATATTGTGTGTATACCAGTCATCATTTATTATGTGTGTATACCAGTCAATATGTATTATATGTGTATACCAGTCAGTATGTATTATGTGTGTATATCAGTCAGTATGTAGTATGTGTGTATACCAGTCAGTGTGCATTATGTGTGTATACCAGTCAGTATGTATTATGTGTGTATACCAGTCATTGTGTATTATGTGTGTATACCAGTCAGTATGTATTGTGTGTATACCAGTCAGTATGTGTTATGTGTGCATACCAGTCAGTATGTGTTATGTGTGCATACCAGTCAGTATGTATTATGTGTGTATACCAATCAGTATGTATTATGTGTGTATACCAGTCAGTGTGCATTATGTGTGTATGCCAGTCAGTATGTATTATGTGTGTATACCAGTCAGTGTGTATTATGTGTGTATACCAGTCAGTATGCATTATGTGTGTATACCAGTCAGTATGTGTTATGTGTGCATACCAGTCAGTATGTGTTATGTGTGCATACCAGTCAGTATGTATTATGTGTGTATACCAGTCAGTATGTATTATGTGTGTATACCAGTCAGTATGTATTATGTGTGTATACCAGTCAGTATGTATAATGTGTGTATACAAGTCAGTGTGTATTATGTGTGTCTACCAGTCAGTATGTATTATGTGTGTATACCAGTCAGTATGTATTATGTGTGTATACCAGTCAGTATGTATTATGTGTGTATACCAGTCAGTATGTATAATGTGTGTATACAAGTCAGTGTGTATTATGTGTGTCTACCAGTCAGTATGTATTATGTGTGTATACCAGTCAGTATATATTGTGTGTATACCAGTCATCATTTATTATGTGTGTATACCAGTCAATATGTATTATATGTGTATACCAGTCAGTATGTATTATGTGTGTATACCAGTCAGTATGTAGTATGTGTGTATACCAGTCAGTGTGCATTATGTGTGTATACCAGTCAGTATGTATTATGTGTGTATACCAGTCAGTGTGTATTATGTGTGTATACCAGTCAGTATGTATTATGTGTGTATACCAGTCAGTATGTGTTATGTGTGCATACCAGTCAGTATGTGTTATGTGTGCATACCAGTCAGTATGTATTATGTGTGTATACCAGTCAGTATGTATTATGTGTGTATACCAGTCAGTGTGCATTATGTGTGTATACCAGTCAGTATGTATTATGTGTGTATACCAGTCAGTGTGTATTATGTGTGTATACCAGTCAGTATGTATTATGTGTGTATACCAGTCAGTATGTGTTATGTGTGCATACCAGTCAGTATGTGTTATGTGTGCATACCAGTCAGTATGTATTATGTGTGTATACCAGTCAGTATGTATTATGTGTGTATACCAGTCAGTATGTATTATGTGTGTATACCAGTCAGTGTGCATTATGTGTGTATACCAGTCAGTATGTATTATGTGTGTATACCAGTCAGTGTGTATTATGTGTGTATACCAGTCAGTATGTATTATGTGTGTATACCAGTCAGTATGTGTTATGTGTGCATACCAGTCAGTATGTGTTATGTGTGCATACCAGTCAGTATGTATTATGTGTGTATACCAGTCAGTATGTATTATATGTGTATACCAGTCAGTATGTATTATGTGTGTATACCAGTCAGTATGTATAATGTGTGTATACAAGTCAGTGTGTATTATGTGTGTCTACCAGTCAGTATGTATTATGTGTGTATACAAGTCAGTATGTATTATGTGTGTATACCAGTCAGTATGTGTTATGTGTGCATACCAGTCAGCATGTGTTATGTGTGCATACCAGTCAGTATGTATTATGTGTGTATACCAGTCAGTATGTATTATGTGTGTATACCAGTCAGTATGTATTATGTGTGTATACCAGTCAGTGTGCATTATGTGTGTATACCAGTCAGTGTGTATTATGTGTGTATACCAGTCAGTGTGTATTATGTGTGTATACCAGTCAGTATGTATTATGTGTGTATACCAGTCAGTATGTGTTATGTGTGCATACCAGTCAGTATGTGTTATGTGTGCATACCAGTCAGTATGTATTATGTGTGTATACCAGTCAGTATGTATTATGTGTGTATACCAGTCAGTATGTATTATGTGTGTATACCCGTCAGTATGTATTATGTGTGTATACCTGTCAGTATATATTATGTGTGTATACCCGTCAGTATGTATTATGTGTGTATACCAGTCAGTATGAGTTGGAGTATCAACATTTATCAATTTTTTTTAATAATACCGTTTTTTGTTATGATGCATATTGAAAGAAACGCATGTTTACTCTTTGATGATACGTGACTAAATGGCTGCAGATCACCAAGAATACAAGTTTTCAGTGTCATTGGGATGTTTATATTTAGGAATGTGATTGAAGCCTTCTGAAACCTGTACAACTAGACTTCTATCTGCAATCATACATCTTTTTTTTGTTTAACTCAATTATTATTGCGGCTTTGGGAGGGGAAAAAGTGCACATATACTGGATTTAAAATATATGTTTCCGTTGAACTAGTTTTTTGATTGATTGAAACTTTTATTAGTAGATTGTGCACACATTAGGAAAAAAAAGAAGTATTTTGTTCAAAAAGTTAAATAAAAAATAAATACATGCAGGAAAATGGATGGTTGGGTAGGAAATAAACGGAACAAAATAAGCTTGTGAGGACATACAGTACATATATACAAGCCTTCATCATAAATCAAGCGTGTGCCCTGCCAGCAGGGGGCAGTGTTTCAGCAGTTGCTATGCCAGGTTTCTGCAAAGAGGATTTCTTTTAAGAAAACCTTCAGTTACACATAATGCATATGCCTTATATTGACTTGAAAAAAAATAAAACTATTTTACAGGTTTATTCTTTGTAATTGTATTCCTAAAACGTGGAAAACTTGTAAAAGTTGTATATATAAAGGTTCGGTGTAAACACAACATTGACCACAACAACACTGACTGAATAAGATGATTCACATTTTAGTAGGAGGGGATATTGAATTCAAATACAGTATATTGTCTTTTTATTGTAAAGTGATCAGCAGTCCTTGCTAAAACACATGCAGCCACACGGTGGTGCTGTAGGGAGGCACTTGAGAGTGAACATCCAGCTGAGAGGATGGAACTGTGATAATGTGTTGTGTTAAACGTTTTGCATTCAACATCTCCAACATGACACATGCAAGCTGATTGGACCTCAAGCTTGTCTAAATGACCATTTATTTATTTGCCTGTTAGGCTCAGCCTCCTTCCTGTCACCAGGAGAGGACACGGGACAAAGATAGCCCTGGACCAGAACCGCGTTCGCCTGATAACAAACAACAACAACTTTTACAACCTTCAGAAAAGGACAGGATGCATCCAGCATGTGGAGAGAGAAGACTGAGAACTGGGGAGGCAGAATGGCGGCGTGAACAATGCAGCGGGGCGGCTGCCAGGTTTTATGGTTTGGGATCCTGCTCCCCAACCCCCTCTTCCTTCCTGCCGTGTACTGTAGTTTACACTTGGGCCGCCATCAGCCGCGTGTGTTGAAAGAAGCGCAGAACAATGAAACAATACGAGAGCGGCGACATCGAAATGAAAGTCTCCCACCCTCGGTGGTGATTCATACCACACGTCCTTCATGGGACGAGACACGATTCAACACGACAACATTAGATACAAGCTGCACAATGGGAATCATTACATCAAAAGTTGTACCTTTACAGGCTTGCATGACACACGGTGGAAACGTCCGATTGCAACGATGCATGTTGACGACACATTTTAGCAACAACATTGGGGGTTACCAGCTAGACATGTGTGCAAGAACGTCTCCTCAATGTAATGTAGCGTCCTGTGGGGAGGTGGCAGCACAAGTATGTCCATGCATGTTGCTAATCCTCCCTGTACTTGCTTACAAGTATCATTATCACTGGAGGATGACTGGTATACACACAATATATACTGACTGGTATACACACATAATACATACTGACTGGTATACACATGTAATACATATTGACTGGTATACACACATAATAAATACTGACTGGTATACACACATAATAAATACTGACTGGTATACACACATAATAATTACTGACTGGTATACACACATAATACATACTGACTGGTATATACACACATAATACACACTGACTGGTATACACACATAATAAATACTGACTGGTATACACAGATAATAAATACTGACCGGTATACACACATAATAATTACTGACTGGTATACACGCATAATACATACTGACTGGTATACACACACAATACACACTGACTGGTACAAACACATAATTCATACTGACTGGTATGCACACATGATACATACTGACTGCTATACACACATCATAAATACTGACTGGTATACACACACATAATACATACTGACTGCTATACACATATCATAAATACTGACTGGTATACACACATAATACATACTGACTGCTATACACATATCATAAATACTGACTGGTATACACACATAGTACATACTGACTGGTATACACACATACTAAATACTGACTGGTATACACACACATAATACATACTGACTGCTATACACACATCATAAATACTGACTGGTATACACACATAATACATACTGACTGGTATACACACATAATAAATACTGACTGGTATAAACACATAATAATTACTGACTGGTATACACACACATAATACATACTGACTAGTATACAGGGTACACACAATACACACTGACTGGTATAAACACATAATACATACTGACTGGTATACACACAATACATATTGACTGGTATACGCACATAATAAATACAGACTGGTATACACACATAATAAATACTGACTGGCATACAAACATAATAAATACTGACTGGTATACACACACAATAAACACTGACTGGTATACACACATAATACACACTGACTGATATACACACACAATACATACTGACTGGTATACACACATAATACATACTGCCTGGTATACACACAATACATACTGACTGGTATACACACAATACATACTGACTGGTAGACACACATAATACATACTGACTGGTATACACACATAATACACACTGACTGGTATACACACATAATACATACTGACTGGTATACACACATAATACACACTGACTGGTATATACACATAATACATACTGACTGGTATACACACATAATACATACTGACTGGTATACACACATAATACACACTGACTGATATATACACACAATACATACTGACTGGTATACACACATAATACATACTGACTGGCATACACACATAATAAATACTGACTGGTATACACAGATAATAAATACTGACCGGTATACACACATAATAATTACTGACTGGTATACACGCATAATACATACTGACTGGTATACACACACAATACATACTGACTGGTACAAACACATAATTCATACTGACTGGTATGCACACATGATACATACTGACTGCTATACACACATCATAAATACTGACTGGTATACACACACATAATACATACTGACTGCTATACACATATCATAAATACTGACTGGTATACACACATAATACATACTGACTGGTATACACACATAATAAATACTGACTGGTATACACACACATAATACATACTGACTGCTATACACACATCATAAATACTGACTGGTATACACACATAATACATACTGACTGGTATACACACATAATAAATACTGACTGGTATACAGACATAATACATACTGACTGGTATACACACATAATAAATACTGACTGGTATAAACACATAATAATTACTGACTGGTATACACACACATAATACATACTGACTAGTATACAGGGTACACACAATACACACTGACTGGTATAAACACATAATACATACTGACTGGTATACACACAATACATATTGACTGGTATACGCACATAATAAATACAGACTGGTATACACACATAATAAATACTGACTGGCATACAAACATAATAAATGCTGACTGGTATACACACACAATAAACACTGACTGGTATACACACATAATACACACTGACTGATATACACACACAATACATACTGACTGGTATACACACATAATACATACTGCCTGGTATACACACAATACATACTGACTGGTATACACACAATACACACTGACTGGTAGACACACATAATACATACTGACTGGTATACACACATAATACACACTGACTGGTATACACACATAATACATACTGACTGGTATACACACATAATACACACTGACTGGTATACACACATAATACATACTGACTGGTATACACACATAATACATACTGACTGGTATACACACATAATACATACTGACTGATATACACACACAATACATACTGACTGGTATACACACATAATACATACTGACTGGCATACACACATAATACATACTGACTGGTATACACACATAATACATACTGACTGGTATACACACATAATACATACTGACTGGTATACACACATAATACATACTGACTGGTATATACATATAATACATACTGACTGGTATACACACATAATACATACTAACTGGTATACACACGTAATACACACTGACTGGTATACACATAATACACACTGACTGGTATACACACACAATACATACTGACTGGTATGCACACATAATACATACTGACTGGTTTACACACGTAATACACACTGACTGGTATACACATAATACACACTGACTGGTATATACACACAATACATACTGACTGGTATACACACATAATACATACTGACTGGTATACACACATAATACATACTAACTGGTATACACATAATACACACTGACTGGTATACACACACAATACATACTGACTGGTATACACACATAATACATACTGACTGGTATACACACATAATACATACTGACTGATATACACACACAATACATACTGACTGGTAAAAAACACCTATTACATACTGACTGGTATACACACACAATACATACTGACTAGTATACACACATAATACATACTGACTGGTATACACACATAATACATACTGACTGGTAAAAAACACCTATTACATACTGACTGGTATACACACACAATACATACTGACTGGTATACACACACAATACATACTGACTGGTATACACACATAATACATACTGACTGGTATACACACATAATACATACTGACTGATATACACACACAATACATACTGACTGGTAAAAAACACCTATTACATACTGACTGGTATACACACACAATACATACTGACTGGTATACACACATAATACATACTGACTGGTATACACACATAATACATACTAACTGGTAAAAAACGCATAATACATACTGACTGGTATACACACAACACATACTGACTGGTATACACACACAATACATACTGACTGGTATACACACATAATACACACTGACTGGTATACACACACAATACATACTGCCTGGTATACACACATCATACATACTGACTGGTATACACACACAATACATACTGACTGGTATACACACATAATGCATACTGACTGGTATACACACATAATACATACTGACTGGTATACACACATAATACATACTGACTGGTATACACACATATTACATACTGACTGGTATACACACATAATACATACTGACTTGTATACACACATGATACATACTGACTGGTATACACACAATACATACTGACTGGTATACACACACAATACATACTGACTGGTATACACATAATGCATACTGACTGGTATACACACATAATACATACTGACTGGTATACACATAATGCATACTGACTGGTATACACACATAATACATACTGACTGGTATACACATAATGCATACTGACTGGTATACACACATAATACATACTGACTGGTATACACATAATGCATACTGACTGGTATACACACCGACACACCGAGGAACAGAGAGCAGGAGACAACAAGAAGCAATGTTAACCATTACCGACACAAGACATAAATTATGTAAATTTATATGATAGTTTTTAATACTATCACCATACTATCTCTTGATAGTATGAGCTTCAAGAGGTAGTCATCTGAAATGGTTTTCACTTCACAGGTGTGCTTCAAGCTCATCGAGAGAATGCCAAGTGTGTGCAAAGCAGTAATCAGAGCAAAGGGTGGCTACTTTGAAGAAACTAGAATATAAAACATGCTTTCAGTTACTTCACATTTTTTTCTTCGGTACATAACTCCACATGTGTTCATTCATAGTTTTGATGTGACAATCTACAATGTAAATAGTCATGGAAATAAAGAAAACACATTGAATGAGAAGGTGTGTCCAAACTTTGGCCTGTATTGTACATTGTTATCGCAAGAGGTAACATTTACTGCAATATAGATTTTTAGGCCAATCCAAAATATGTTTTTGTTTGGTAACAATGACTACGTTTCTAACTTAGTCTGATTTCTCAAAAAGTTTTTTTTTTTTTGCTGTTGTATTTTTATACCTTCATCTGAAGTCCCAGTGTCCATGCACACTCTTTAATGCGACTAACGGTTGTATGCTGTGTGCCTCCCATACACTGGGGGGCGCATATTTCCTTTAGTATGTATTACTTTTCTGGTTGACATCACACCAAACAATGGAATGGAAAGAAAACTTTCGAATGTCTCGAAGTTCATTCAAAGGGTCTGTGGATCAATGGAATGGTTTTACGCAGAGGTGGGTAGTAACGCGCTACATTTACTCCGTTACTTGAGTAACTTTTGGGGTACATTGTACTTCTAAGAGTAGTTTTAATGCAACACACTTTTACTTTTACTTGAGTATATTTATAGAGAAGAAACGCTACTTTTACTCCGCTCTATTTATCTACATTCAGCTCGCTACTCACTACTGATTTTTATTGATCTGTAAATGCACGCTTTGTTTGTTTTGGTTTGTCAGACAGACCTTCAAAGTAGGATCTATCGCATGCCTGCGTTTCACCAATCAAATGCAGTAACTGGTGACGTTTGACTCTGTTTCACCAATCAAACAGCTTAAGCTTACATGAACTCAACGTCAAATTTGAGGAAGCACATCGCGGTAAGTAACGTTAGTAGATATTTTGGCTGTCATCGTAGGCTGATGTTAGCTTCCCTGCAATGAATTACTGTCCAATGTACATCGTGTGGGGACATTAATTAACGCAAGCAGCCTCATAGACACGCACAGTCACACACACACACGCATGCATAGAAACACCAATTTGAAGTGCACAGTGTGTTCTCAGGTGCAGCCCACACCTATCTGTTTATGGTTTGCGTAAAGGCTAACTTGTTATTTTCCTTTGTAATCTCTGCCTACTGAGCCTATGATGCTGTTAAGTTATTGTGGCTCAATTTGCCGTAATGTTTTTTATGTTAATGTATTATTATTTAATATATATTATTGTTTTAGTTGCTTAAGAGATATACCTGGCTCTGAATTTGCTCATTACTATTTTTATGTTTTTGTGCATTATTTGTTGCCGTCATCATTAAACGAACAGGTTACTCATCAGTTACTCAGTACTTGAGTAGTTTTTTCACAACATACTTTTTACTTTTACCTCGAGTAAATATTTAGGTGACTACTCCTTACTTTTACTTGAGTAATACATCTCTAAAGTAACAGTTCTCTTACTTGAGTACAATTTCTGGCCACTCTACCCCCCTCTGGTTTTACGTCCGAAGGCAAAGACTGTTCGAGGGTTGCTATTGTAGTGTACAAGCTGGAATACAGTTATGCTAGGAGTGCACAAATGCAGAGTGAAGAGGTTCAGTTGAGTTGAGTTTGTGTTTATTTGGAACATGCATGCATACAACATGATACATCACAATTTCCAGTTTCTCTACTCAACATGTTCAAAAAGGAGTAGGAAGAAGCAGAGCTTATTTAATCCTACCCCTTTTCCTTTACATAGCAGTTGCTAAAACTTTTGTTCACTTCCTGTTCTCAATTTATTCACAATATACTCCATAAGTAATCACAATTAAAACAAATACATAAATAAATAATAATTGGTGAAAAAAGTTATATTTCATATAGTGAGATACATAAGATTATCTAGAAAATGAATATTTTCTAGATAAAATATTAATTTTATGAATATTTTATCTTGAAAAAATATTCTAGGGGAATACCAGTCCTCTAGTATTCCTCTAGAGGAATACTAAATACTAAATTATACACAAAAGTTTGCTTTGTGTATAATTTTAGGTTTGTGTACACTTTCTTCTTTGCCTTTCATCTTACTCGAATTTCGTTCGGGAGTCCGAATGATGCCTTACCTACCTTTTTAAACAAATCTCTTTCTTTTTTTTCTCTCATCAATGCACTTCAAAATATTTATTCTTTTAATTTGTGACGCAAATAAACAGTCTCCTTTTCATTTCAGTTGTTTCCACCCACACCCACTCAAAAGATCTGGTTTTCAATTACATAATGCAGCCATGTTAGTCTGACTTTTCAAAAGCCAAACAAGATCAGAAAAAGGTGTTTCCATGGATTGTAGAATGATTGTTTTGAGTTGGATATTTCAGAAATCAGACTAATTAAGTGCATGGAAACGTAGTCATTGTATTTATTATTATGGTTGTCTTTGTGTAAAACTCACGTACCAAGATGAGTAACCACAAAATATATTTTTTCAAAACCCTCAGTATTATGTATTGTAGTTAGAGATGTCCGATAATATCAGCCTGCCGATATTATCGGCCGATAAATGTGGTAAAATGTAATATCGGAAATTATCGGTATAGTTTTTTTATTATCGGTATCGTTTTTTTTTTTTTTTTATTAAATCAACATAAAAAACACAAGATACACTTACAATTAGTGCACCAACCCAAAAAACCTCCCTCCCCCATTTACACTCATTCACACAAAAGGGTTGTTTCTTTCTGTTATTAATATTCTGGTTCCTACATTATATATCAATATATATCAATACAGTCTGCAAGGGATACAGTCCGTAAGCACACATGATTGTGCGTGCTGCTGGTCCACTAATAGTACTAACCTTTAACAGTTAATTTTGCTCATTTTCATTAATTACTAGTTTCAATGTAACTGTTTTTATATTGTTTTACTTTCTTTTTTATTCAAGAAAATGTTTTTAATTTATTTATCTTATCTTATTTTATTAATTTAAAAAAAAAGTACCTTAACTTCACCATACCTGGTTGTCCAAATTAGGCATAATAATGAGTTAATTCCACGACTGTATATATCGGTTGATATCGGTATTGGTAATTAAAGAGTTGGACAATATCGGAATATCGGATATCCGCAAAAAGCCATTATCGGACATCCCTAACTGTAGTTCTACACCACTATAAACTACAACCACAATAGTCCGGCCGAGTCATACCAAAGACTATAAAAATGGGACCCATTACCTCCCTGCTTGGCACTCAGTATCAAGGGTTGGAATTGGGGGTTAAATCACCAAAAATGATTCCCGGGCGCGGCACCGCTGCTGCCCACTGCTCCCCTCACCTCCCAGGGGGTGAACAAGGGGATGGGTCAAATGCAGAGGACAAATTTCACCACACCTAGTGTGTGTGTGACAATCATTGGTACTTTAACTTTAACTTTTAAACATTGTGATAACTACCTTACCTGGTCAATCAAAACTAAAGATTACCAAACTGTTATGGTTACGGTTGGGGGGGTCGCATGATTATGCGCAGTTTGTTTCCCCAAGATGCAGACGGAACTCCGGAAGCAGCGTACAGGTAGGAAAAATGATTTATTTTCATAAATCAGGCAAGGAAACAAGAACAGAAAAGCATGCCGATTGCACGGCAAGCTAGGGTAGAGCTAAGCACAGGAACAGGAACAATAAGCTAGGATAACCATGTTGCATGAAGCAAACAAAACAGCCAGGCCGAGTGTGGCGAAAGGCAGGAATAAATAGCTCTCTGATTAATGCCCGGGAGCAGGTGAGCATCCCGAACACTAATCAGAGGCAGGTGAAAAATAATCAGCACCCATGGCAACCAAGAAAACACAAACCCAGGGGTGCTAAAACAGAACTAAGAGAGTCTTAAACTAAAACAAAATATGATCCGGGCAACGGATCATCACACCAAACAGTATATTTCACATGAGGATGGATATATTTTCAGCCAACCTTATTGGTCAAATCCGATTAGATGTGTAATCTCAACGTAGCAAATAAGATAAAAAAAGAAAAAAATTAGTGAATGTATTCTGCTGAAGCTATTCATCTTGTAAGAACATTTCCTTTAAAGGGGAACATTATCACAATTTCAGAAGGGTTAAAACCATTAAAAATCAGTTCCCAGTGGCTTATTTTACTTTTCGAAGTTTTTTTCAAAATTTTACCCATCACGCAATATCCCTAAAAAAAGCTTCAAAGTGCTTGATTTTAACCATCGTTATATACACACCCGTCCATTTTCCTGTGACGTCACATAGTGATGCCAATACAAACAAACATGGCGGATAGAACAGCAAGGTATAGCGACATTAGCTCGGATTCAGACTCGGATTTCAGCGGCTTAAGCGATTCAACAGATTACGCATGTATTGAAACGGATGGTTGTAGTGTGGAGGCAGGTAGCGAAAACGAAATTGAAGAAGAAACTGAAGCTATTGAGCCATATCGGTTTGAACCGTATGCAAGCGAAACCGACGAAAACGACACGACAGCCAGCGACACGGGAGAAAGCAAGGACGAATTCGGCGATCACCTTCTAACCAACGATTGGTATGTGTTTGTTTGGCATTAAAGGAAACTAACAACTATGAACTAGGTTTACAGCATATGAAATACATTTGGCAACAACATGCACTTTGAGAGTGCAGACAGCCCAGTTTTCATCAATTAAAATATTCTGTAGACATACCCTCATCCGCTCTCTTTTCCTGAAAGCTGATCTGTCCAGTCCAGTTGGAAATGCATCTGCTTTGAGTGTCGCAGGATATCCACATGCCATCTGTCGTAGCATAGCTTTCGTCGGTAAAGTGTGCGGAACAAACGTCCAATTTCTTGCCACTTTCGCATCTTTGGGCCACTGGTGCAACTTGAATCCGTCCCTGTTCGTGTTGTTACACCCTCCAACAACACACCAACGAGGCATGATGTCTCCAAGGTACGGAAAACAGTCGAAAAAACGGAAAATAACAGAGCTGATTTGACTCAGTGTTTGTAATGTGTTTGAGAAAATGGCGGATTGCTTCCCGATGTGACGCTCCGAGAGCGAATAATAGAAAAGCCAAAATTCACCCATTTAGAGTTCGGAAATCGGTTAAAAAAATATATGGTCTTTTTTCTGCAACATCAAGGTATATATTGACGCTTACATAGGTCTGGTGATAATGTTCCTCTTTAAGAACTCGGTTAAGCTGAAGAAAAATGAATATTGCTCCCATGATGCCGAACGGAATGCAGCACTACGAGAGGGCAACAGCTTCTTTCAGCTTGCAGTCCGAGTCCAACCAAGGTTGATGAAGGCTCCGCACGTCCCATCATGCAACACACAAATAAACACACACTAGGCAGACAGGCCGGGGAGGTACGTGTGTCCGTGACAGCGTCTTAACAGCTGGAGTCGAGGTCATCCGTCAGCATCGGGTTTGATATCAGGGCCGGCTCCCCAGTGGGTCATTGGCACAGATGACAAAACTGTCCGAAGGAGTTATAGTGCTGCCAGTCTTTTCTCTGCACGCCACCTTGTCACCTGACCTTCACCCAATCACAGGCCATGGACTAAACTGAACAACGCTCTTGCACTCACTCTGCGGCAGACAGTCGCTCGCTGCTTTCGGTCTGCTGTAAATGAAATGGCGTGAGTCGAGGACATATCATCGCCGAAGCTGAGGCTTCTCAATTCAAATCAACAACGTCACGTCTTCGTTTCAAGGAAATTTGGCTACAGGAATGTATTAGTCACTGAGAAATGGCATAAAAAAATAAACCACTTATCCTGTTGAGTACTGGAGCCTATACCAACCAGGGATGGGTACCTTTCACATTTGAATCGATCCAGTACCAACCTCAGTACCTGGGAATTGATACCGGTATTTATGTGTGTATTAATTGTATTCATGTTTTTTTTATAATAAAATCACGTTATTCATTTAACATTTAACAGGAAGCTGGTAATGATAACTGTGCTGTCCAGTTTTTTTTGTCTCATTTGCAAGTATTACATAGCAGATTTTATATCAGGTTGCAATTCCAAGACATTACATGGCAGTAGTGCAGGGCTATTCAACTAAATAATGAAGAGGGTTGCAGCTTCAAGAGCCCTAGGGCTCGGGGGCCGGACATCGAAATGTGGATGTTACTTTAGAAAATTCCCCCGCAGGTTTTATTCCTTTAAGACTGCTTTTACTTAATTACAAAGTAAACACATCGGGTTTCACACTGCATTGTCAATAAATTCATTATTCTGCCCTCGCTACTCGATTCCAGCGGACTAGACTCTCACACTATTATGTTAGATCCACTATGGACTGGACTCTCACAGTATTATGTTAGATCCACTATGGACTGGACTCTCACACTATTATGTTAGATCCACTATGGACTAAACTCTCACTATTATGTTAGATCCACTATGGACTGGACTCTCAGTGTTATGTTAGATCCACTATGGACTGGACTCCCTCACTATTATGTTAGATCCACTATGGACTGGACTCTCACACTATTATGTTAGATCCACTATGGACTGGACTCTCACTATTATGTTAGATCCACTATGGACTGTACTCTCACACTATTATGCTAGATCCACTATGGACTGGACTCTCACTATTATGTTAGATCCACTATGGACTGGACTCTCACACTATTATGTTAGATCCACTATGGACTGGACTCTCACACTATTATGTTAGATCTACTATGGACTGGACTCTCACTATTATGTTAGATCCACTATGGACTGGACTCTCTCACTATTATGTTAGATCCACTATGGACTGGACTCTCACACTATTATGTTAGATCCACTATGGACTGGACTCTCACTATTATGCTAGATCCACTATGGACTGGACTCTCACACTATTATGTTAGATCCACTATGGACTGGACTCACACACTATTATGTTAGATCCACTATGGACTGGACTCTCACACTATTATGTTAGATCCACTATGGACTGAACTCTCACACTATTATGTTAGATCCACTATGGACTGGACTCCCACACTATTATGTTAGATCCACTATGGACTGAACTCTCACTATTATGTTAGATCCACTATGGACTGGACTCTCACACTATTATGTTAGATCCACTATGGACTGGACTCACACACTATTACGTTAGATCCACTATGGACTGGACTCTCACACTATTATGTTAGATCCACTATGGACTGGACTCACACACTATTATGTTAGATCCACTATGGACTGGACTCTCACACTATTATGTTACATCCACTTGGACGGGACTCTCACTATTATGTTAGATCCACTATGGACTGGACTCTCAGTGTTATGTTAGATCCACTATGGACTGGACTCTCTCACTATTATGTTAGATCCACTATGGACTGGACTCTCACACTATTATGTTAGATCCACTATGGACTGGACTCTCACTATTATGTTAGATCCACTATGGACTGTACTCTCACACTATTATGCTAGATCCACTATGGACTGGACTCTCACACTATTATGTTAGATCCACTATGGACTGGACTCTCACACTATTATGTTAGATCTACTATGGACTGGACTCTCACTATTATGTTAGATCCACTATGGACTGGACTCTCTCACTATTATGTTAGATCCACTATGGACTGGACTCTCACACTATTATGTTAGATCCACTATGGACTGGACTCTCACTATTATGCTAGATCCACTATGGACTGGACTCTCACACTATTATGTTAGATCCACTATGGACTGGACTCACACACTATTATGTTAGATCCACTATGGACTGGACTCTCACACTATTATGTTAGATCCACTATGGACTGTACTCTCACACTATTATGTTAGATCCACTATGGACTGGACTCCCACACTATTATGTTAGATCCACTATGGACTGAACTCTCACTATTATGTTAGATCCACTATGGACTGGACTCTCACACTATTATGTTAGATCCACTATGGACTGGACTCACACACTATTATGTTAGATCCACTATGGACTGGACTCTCACACTATTATGTTAGATCCACTATGGACTGGACTCTCACACTATTATGTTAGATCCACTATGGACTGGACTCTCACACTATTATGTTAGATCCACTCTGGACTGGACTCTCACTATTATTGTCATCCCATTGGGTTGAGTTTTTTCTTGTCCTGATGTGGGATCTGAGCCGAGGATGTCGTTGTAGCTTGTGCAGCCCTTTGAGACACTCGTGATTTAGGGCTATATAAGTAAACATTGTTGATTGATTGATGAAAGTCCAAACTATTATGCGGGATCATGACACACAGGGAAGTTTGTTTTCAATAATCAGTCCTCACTCCGTGCCCCCACGTCCTTACAGTTTTACCATATTCCTTCTAACAGAGCACTAAAATAAATCACTGCACCTCTGAAAGTAACAAGACCCACAACACAACGGCGGTTAAAGCCGAGATGACACTTGCGTGCACATTAGCATGCTAGCACGTGGTCCCTCCGCCCCGCTCTAGACAACAATACACGGCATTTACAGCTCTAACTATACGACTGCAATAAAAAGCAGGGCAAATGAGGCGTTCTCAGAGCCCCCAAGCCAGATGTTGCAGAGAGAGAGAGAGAGAGAAAGAGAGAGAGAGAGAGAGAGAGAGAGAGAGAGAGAGTGGTGGCTGCAATAAGGCTTAATGAAGGGTTGGACTTGAGCAAAGTGTCCGGGGCACGAGAGGGGAATAAACACAACATAAACAAGTCCTAAAAATTAAACTTGCCAATCGGAAACATGTTGCGTGCAACTGCTTTCGACACGGTGATCAGTTTAGTGTGACCCTAAACGACCGTTGTCGTTTAAAGGCGTGTGAGTATAAAAACGTGCAGGATCTTAAGGTGACACTTCCTGCACGGGGAGTTTACAACTTCCTCTTTGTGGTGACAATCCTATCAAAAGTGTCAGGGTGTCCAGTAAACAAAGGCCTTTTTCTGCATTGTGTTGGATAGAACTTGCCAAAAGTGTACGAGTACATTCCGATTCCAATAGACCAGTGGTTCTTAAAGGGGAACATTATCACCAGACCTATGTAAGCGTCAATATATACCTTGATGTTGCAGAAAAAAGACCATATATTTTTTTAACCGATTTCCGAACTCTAAATGGGTGAACTTTGGCGAATTAAACGCCTTTCTAATATTTGCTCTCGGTTGTGACATCACATCGGGAAGCAATCCGCCATTTTCTCAAACACCGAGTCAAATCAGCTCTGTTATTTTCCGTTTTTTCGACTGTTTTCCGTACCTTGGAGACATCATGCCTCGTCGGTGTGTTGTCGGAGGGTGTAACAACACGAACAGGGACGGATTCAAGTGGCACCAGTGGCCCAAAGATGCGAAACTGGCAAGAAATTGGACGTTTGTTCCGCAGACTTTACCGACGAAAGCTATGCTACGACAGAGATGGCAAGAATGTGTGGATATCCTGCGACACTCAAAGCAGATGCATTTCCAACGATAAAGTCAAAGAAATCTGCCGCCAGACCCCCATTGAGTCTGCCGGAGTGTGTGAGCAATTCAGGGACAAAGGACCTCGGTAGCACGGCAAGAAATGGCGGCAGTTTGTTCCCGCAGACGAGCGAGCTAAACCCCCTGGATGTCTTGGCTCACACAGTCCCTTATGCCACCGAAGATGACCAAGAGAAGAATATCGACCCTAGCTTCCCTGGCCTGCTGACATCAACTCCAAAACTGGACAGATCAGCTTTCAGGAAAAGATCGTATATTCTGTAGGGTACGTCTACAGAATATATTAATTGATGAAATTTGGGCTGTCTGCACTCTCAAAGTGCATGTTGTTGCCAAATGTATTTCATATGCTGTAAACCTAGTTCATAGTTGTTAGTTTCCTTTAATGCCAAACAAACACATACCAATCGTTGGTTAGAAGGCGATCGCCGAATTCGTCCTCGCTTTCTTCCGTGTCGCTGGCTGTCGTGTCGGTTTCGTCGGTTTCGCTTGCATACGGTTCAAACCGATATGGCTCAATAGCTTCAGTTTCTTCTTCAATTTCGTTTTCGCTACCTGCCTCCACACTACAACCATCCGTTTCGATACATTCGTAATCTGTTGAATCGCTTAAGCCGCTGAAATCCGAGTCTGAATCCGAGCTAATGTCGCTATAGCTTGCTGTTCTTTCCGCCATGTTTGTTTGTGTTGGCTTCACTATGTGACGTCACAGGAAAATGGACAGGTGTTTATAACGATGATTAAAATCAGGCACTTTGAAGCTTTTTTTAGGGATATTGCGTGATGGGTAAAATTTTGAAAAAAACTTCGAAAAATATAATAAGCCACTGGGAACTGATTTTTAATGGTTTTAACCATTCTGAAATTGTGATATTGTTCCCCTTTAACCTTGTTGGAGGTACCAAACCCCACCAGTTTCATATGCGCATTCACCGAACCCTTCTTTAGTGAAAAAATAAAATGTTTTTTTTTTTCAAATTCAAGACAAAGTTTTATGTTTTTGGGAACACTTTAGTATGGGGAACATATTCTAAGTAACAAAGACTTAATTTTGAGTTATTTGGACACTAGGGGAACATATTCTAAGTAATAAAGACTTAATTTAAAGTTATTTGGTTAGGGCAGTGGTTCTTAACCTGGGGTCGGCCTCAGGGGTTTCGACGGAGCCTCCGCCGCAGAGGTCAAGACACACCCGACTCATTGTGGAAATAAAAACTTCTCCCTTTCGGCTTTATGGATACGGCAAAAGCAGAAGTCCGACTGATTTACAGGTGTGTAATTTGTTGTGAGTTCATGTACTGTGTTGGTTTTGTTCTTTGAACAAGCTGATGTTGATGCACGGTTCATTTTGTGCACCAGTAAAAAAACGTAACTTTGTCTTGAATTTGAAAAAAAACATTGTATTTTTCACTAAAGAAGAGTTCGGTGAATGCGCATATGAAACTGGTGGGGTTCGGTATCTCCAACAAGGTTAAGAACCACTGGGTTAGGGTCAGGGTTAGAGGGTTAGGGTTATAATACGGCCATGCTGAATAAGGCATTAATACGTACTTAATAATGACTAGTTTAGAGCCAATATGTTACTAATTTGCATGTTAATAAGCAACTAATTAATGGTGAATATGTTCCCCATACTAAAGTGTTACCATGTTTTATTACTGGTGCACAAAATGAACCGTGCATGAACATCACCTTGTTCAAACAACAAAACCAACACAGTGCATAAACTCACAACAAATTACACACCTGCAAACCAGTCAGCTGTTGCCGTATCCGTAATACGCCGATAGGGAGAAGTTTGTGTTTACACGATGAGTCGGGTGTGTTTTGACCTCCGCCGAACCCCTGAGGCCGACTCACCGAACCCCTAGGGCAGTGGTTCTTAACCTTGTTGGAGGTACCGAACCCCACCAGTTTCATATGCGCATTCACCGAACCCTTCTTTAGTGAAAAATACTTTTTTTTTTTTTTTTCAAATTCAAGACAAAGTTATATGTTTTTGGTAACACTTTAGTATGGGGAACATATTCTAAGTAATAAAGACTTAATTTAAAGTTATTTGGTTAGGGTTAGGGTCAGGGTTAGAGGGTTAGGGTTATAACAAGGCCATGCCGAATAAGGCATTAATAAGTGAAGTGAAGTGAAGTGAATTATATTTATATAGCGCTTTTCTCTAGTAACTCAAAGCGCTTTACATAGTGAAATCCAATATCTAAGTTACATTTAATTATTTAAATTATTTTTATAAAAATAAATTTGAATGTACCAGACAGTCTTTTCTTTTGTTGAGCCCTATACAGTGTTTGTACTGTAAGTATTTTGTTTATAACACACCCGCTGTTTGATTGTAACGTGCATTGTAGTTGTACTTTTCATTACCAAATTTGGAGCTGTTGAAATCGCCTTGGTAAAATTCACAATGCTAATCTTTAGCATGTCTATGACAAATCCAATGCATCGAGCTAGTACATTTTGAAAAGCGCAGCTGTACTCATATTTTGAGCGCATCCTTCTTGCTTTGTTGGCATTTAAACATGTAACATTACCAAGAGGCAGTCCGCTCTGAGTGCTTGACTGCTTGTTTCCTGGCCAAGTGCTTGAGCGGCGCGACTTGCAGCAGTAAAATATGGTTTCGTTTTACGTGAATCGATATCTCGTCGTTGCGACGGAACATACCAAATTCAGTACCGTCCCTATATCTGTAACACTCTAAAACACTCCCTGTAGCACGTGAAGTCACGCCTTCAAAATAAAAGCTTGTCCTTATTTCCCCAAATTTTCCCGGGAAATGTACCTTTTTTTCCTAATACTAGTTTAGAGCCAATATGTTACTAATTTGCATGTTAAAAAGCAACTAATTAATGGTGAATATGTTCTCCATACTAAAGTGTTACCATGTTTTATTACTGGTGCATAAAATGAACCGTGCATGAACATCACCTTGTCCAAACAACAAAACCAACACAGTGCATAAACTCACAACAAATTACACACCTGCAAACCAGTCAACTGTTGCCGTATCCATAATACGCCGATATGGAGAAGTTTGTATTTACACAATGAGTCGGGTGTGTTTTGACCTCCGCCGAACCCCTGAGCCCGACTCACCGAACCCCTAGGGTTTGATCAAACCCAGGTTAAGAACCACTGTAATAGACCCTTAATGATTAATTGCACCATACATTCTGAAAATGTGCCAATAAGCATGCAATGGGTTTCATCAAAGGTTCAATAAAGTACTTTCTATTCTATTCTATAGCTGCAGACATCTAGTAGATCTGACGGGCTCCTTCATCCTGAGGTGACCCACGCTTATCAGCTTTCTGCTGACATGAAGCCTTTCATGTTGGTATGTTGGGAGCTGGGAGCACATGGTGAAAGTCGTAATAAGTCATTCTTTATATAGCTTTGGTCTGAACGTCGTCATTTCGGCGCAGACAACGGGAAGGGTCGGTTCTGTAGCTTCTCAAAGGCTTTAGGATGGGAGAAACCAAACAGCTGCATCTTGAACAGAGCGCAATTAATGCAGCCATGTTTTTTTCTACTCACCAAACTCAACCCCAGCATACATGGATCTGAGCATACACTATATTGCTAAAAGTATTTGGCCACCCATCCAAATTATCAGAATCAGGTGTCCTAATGACTTGGCCCGGTCTATAAAATCAAGCACTTAGGCATGGAGACTGTTTCTACAAACATTTGTGAAAGAATGGGCCGCTCTCAGTGATTTCCAGCGTGGAACTGTCATATGATGCCACCTGTGCAACAAATCCAGTCGTGAAATTTCCTCGCTCCTAAAAATTCCAAAGTCAACTTTATTATAGGAAAAGTGAAGAGTTTGGGAACAACAGCAACTCAGCCACCAAGCGGTAGGCCACGTAAACTGACAGAGAGGGGTCAGCGGATGCTGAAGCGCATAGTGCAAAGACTTCCTGCACAATCAGTTGCTACAGAGCTCCAAACTTCTAATTAGCCCACGTACAGTACGCACAGAGCTTCATGGAATGGGTTTCCATGGCCGAGCAGCTGAATCTAAGCCATACATCACCAAGTCCAATGCAAAGCGTTGGATGAAGTGGTAAAAAGCACGTTGCCACTGGACTCTAGAGCAGTGGAGACGCCTTCTCTGGAGTGATGAATCCCGCTCTTCCATCTGGCAATCTGATGGATGAGTCCGGGTTTGAAGGTTGCCAGGAGAACGCTACATTTCGGACTGCATTGTGCCAAATGTGAAATTTGGTGGAGGAGGAATTATGGTGTGGGGTTGTTTTTCAGGAGTTGGGCTTGGCCCCTTAGTTCCAGTGGAAGGAACTTTCAATCTTCCAGGATACCAAAACAAATTATATGCTCCCAACCATAAAGCATCAGAGTCCTGACCTTAACCCGATAGAACACCTTTGGGATGAATTAAAACGGAGACTGAGAGCCAGACCTTCTCGACCAACATTAGTGTGTGACCTTACCAATGGTCAAACATTCCTATAAAGACACTCCGCAACCTTGTGGACAGCCTTCCCAGAAGAGTTAAAGCTGTAATAGCTGCAAAAGGTGGACCCATATCATATTGAACCCTATGGGTTAGGAATGGGATGGCACTTCAAGTTCATATGAGAGTCAAGGCAGGTGGCCAAATACTTTTGGCAATATAGTGTATGTGTTTAAATACTTGTCCATATAGCGTGGATACAGATGGGAGTTTAAGCACGGGGTGACAGGATGTTGCTGTTCTTCTGGGCTCATAAGGAAAGACAAATAATGGGAAGGTTAAGAGACATGGGCTGCAGCACAGAGGTCCACTCACTTAAAATGATGCATTGCAATATTGCGTTCCTATTGGCCAGAGCATTTATTTGGTCTGAAGGCTGTTTGCTTACTGTGTCAGTGTGTGTGTGTGTGTGTGTGTGTGTGTGTGTGTGTGTGTGTGTGTGTGTGGGTGTGTGTGTGTGTGTGTGGGTGTGTGAGTTCACACTTTAATCATTGTCATGGGCCCATTATGACAAAAAGAAAATAGTCCATTCAGTCCTTATTTATGCAAAGTAGAGCATGGATTGCGATTGTTTTGCAAAAAAAAAAAATAGTGCTGGTAAATTATTATTTTTTTAAAATTAGAATGATCCAGGGCTTCTAAATTATATTCTGTCACACACACCCAAGAATAAGAAATACTTGTGCGCCCCACTACTCTCTGCCACGATTATAAATTGTATAATTTGCCTATAAAATCGTTATAAGTACACCTCTGCGTAACATTGTATCCTTATAGATTTATTAAATCGTTTTTTTGGTCTGTAACAGAAAATATTTCAAAATGCCTCTATTTGCCTGAAATAAAAATTAAATCATCCTTACTTAATAGGATTGATCGATACATTGATAGACTGATTTATATTCCTAAATTTCACGTCGGCACGCTCGGCAAATTTGCCTTCCAAGAGATAGGTATCGGTCCAAGATCGTTGAAAAAGGCAATTTATGGATTTTATTAGGGATGTCCGATAATGGTTTTTTGCCGATATCCGATATTCCGATATTGTCCAACTCTTTAATTACCGATACCGATATCAACCGATACCGATATCAACCGATTTATGCAGTCGTGGAATCAACACATTATTATGCCAAATTTGGACAACCAGGTATGGTAAAGATAAGGTACTTTAAAAAAAATAAAAAATAAATAAGATAAATAAATTAAAAACGTTTTCTTGGAAAAAAGAAAGTAAAACAATATAAAAACAGTTACATTGAAACTAGTAATTAATGAAAATGAGTAAAATTAACTGTTAAAGGTTAGTACTATTAGTGGACCAGCAGCACGCACAATCATGTGTGCTTACGGACTGTATCCCTTGCAGACTGTATTGATATATATTGATATATAATGTAGGAACCAGAATATTAATAACAGAAATAAATAACCCTTTTGTGTGAATGAGGGTGAATGAGTGTGAATGGGGGAGGGATGTTTTTTGGGTTGGTGCACTAATTGTAAGTGTATCTTGTGTTTTTTTTATGTTGATTTAATTAAAATAAAAAAAATAAAAAATAAAAAACGATACCGATAATAAAAAAAACGATACCGATAATTTCCGATATTACATTTAAACGCATTTATCGGCCGATAATATCGGCCTGTCGATGTTATCGGACATCTCTAGATTTTATCGATACTAGAAAAAGGAAAACATTTAAGAACTGCAGACTGTGGTCATCAAAACAGAAATGGCGAACGGTGGTGGAGAAAAGGTCATAACAAAAGCAAATGCCAAAATATGATAATGTTATATCTGTGAGGTGATTTTGTGCCTTTAAGACAGGGGTCCCCAAACTACGGCCCGCCAGCGTTCAAAATCAGGCCCGCGTGAAGTCCCAAAAAAAAAAAAAAAAAAAATGTATATATTTATTTTCTTATCCACTTTGTACCGCTTGCTACTCACAGTGTCTCCTAGCCGCTCAGGCAAATCATATTGTCTAAAAATGCATTTTCTCATCGATAACGTGACATCATCGCACGCGCGGAAAGTGCGCTATATATATCTAATACACATACATATATATTAGGGGTGTGGGAAAAAATCGATTTGAATTCGAATCGCGATTCTCACGTTGTGCGATCCAACAAAACAATACACAGCAATACCATAACAATGCAATCCAATTCCAAAACCAAATTGTTGAATTGAAAAAAATCGAAATTGAATCGATACTGAATCGAATCGTGGGACACCCAAAAATTCACAGCCCTATATATATATATATATATATATATATATATATATATATATATATATATATATATATATATATATATATATATGTATATATATATATATATATATATATATATATATACAGCCCGGCCCCCGGCCAAATTGTTTTAACCCAATGCGGCCCCCGAGTCAAAAAGTTTGGGGACCCCTGCTTTAAGAGGTGGTGCTGTTGTGTGTGTGACAGGTGCAAGAACATCCAGGTAGCGGACCGCCACAATCAAGTGGTCCGATACTCTCCGAACACTCCCCACAGGACTTCACAAGGGACACGCTCAAATGCCTTCTCCAAGTCCTTAAAGAACATATAAATTAATTGTGCAAATTCCCATTCAAGGTCCCTGTTTGTGTCGTCATAGTGGTCTTTGAGCTGCTTTTTGTCTGGTCCCTCACCTGGGATCTGTTTGTGTTGGGAGACCCTACCAGGTGCGTAGAAGCCCCAGACAACATAGCTCCTCGGATCATTGCCACACGCAAACTCCTCTACCACGACAAGGTGGCAGCTCAGAAAGGATTTGGAAGGGAAACTGCACTTTTTTGGGGGGGAATTTTTTTTGGGGGGGGGAATTTTTTTTTGGGGGGAGGAACTATTTTTCTAGCGTACTGATACATAGATGTGCTACGGTTTTAGCCGTAAACGCTAAACTACAGAAAGAGATAAGCTCGCTTCTACGTCAGCGCAAAACGCGTTTGAGTTTGTAATGTGATACAACACCAATCTGTACTGACTGAAAAACATGAACAATCATATTACAGTATCTGTAAAGTATTAGCCCACATTTGAATATTTTGTTTGTCCAAAGCGAGCTCGACAGCGTATGTACTGTAGTGCACGCATCATGAGATCAATAGTATAGTGACTTACTCCATGGACAGTTGTCCGTTTGGTCCAGCTGTTTCCAGTTGATTCGGGTAAGCAGTCCATTAATCGGGTATAGCTTGGCTCAAAGTTCCAGATTTGCAGCCTGACCATGTCGCACTCTCTCGGCTTCCGTCTGCGCCAACGTTTCAGCTTCTTCTTCGTGCTCTCTTCTAAAAGCGACAGTTGATCCTCTGTATATTCAGTTTCAAAAACATAAGGTCCTGAATCCTCATTTGTCCAAAAATAGTTGTCTTTGTTGTCTATTAGCAAGACTGCCATGATTATAAAAAAAATAAAAATCACTTGCGTTTGATTCCGGGAGAAGGAATACGTTTGTTGCAGGAAGCCGGAAGTGTGCTGCTATGAAAACAGAAAGAAATGCGCCGAAGAATTCATTCCAGCTTTGCATAAAATGACCTAAATACGGTACATAGTGTACGTTTGTACATATTACTTAGTGTTATGAAGGTGTGTTACAAACCCCGTTTCCATATGAGTTGGGAAATTGTGTTAGATGTAAATATAAACGGAATACAATGATTTGCAAATCATTTTCAACCCATATTCAGTTGAATATGCTACAAAGACAACATATTTGATGTTCAAACTGATAAACATTTTTTTTTTTGCAAATAATCATTAACTTTAGAATTTGATGCCAGCAACACGTGACAAAGAAGTTGGGAAAGGTGGCAATAAATACTGATAAAGTTGAGGAATGCTCATCAAACACTTATTTGGAACATCCCACAGGTGAACAGGCAAATTGGGAACAGGTGGGTGCCATGATCGGGTATAAAAGTAGATTCCATGAAATGCTCAGTCATTCACAAACAAGGATGGGGCGAGGGTCACCACTTTGTCAACAAATGCGTGAGCAAATTGTTGAACAGTTTAAGAAAAACCTTTCTCAACCAGCTATTGCAAGGAATTTAGGGATTTCACCATCTATGGTCCGTCATATCATCAAAGGGTTCAGAGAATCTGGAGAAATCACTGCACGTAAGCAGCCAAGCCCGTGACCTCAGGCTGTACTGCATCAACAAGCGACATCAGTGTGTAAAGGATATCACCACATGGGCTCAGGAACACTTCAGAAACCCACTGTCAGTAACTACAGTTGGTCGCTACATCTGTAAGTGCAAGTTAAAACTCTCCTATGCAAGGCGAAAACCGTTTATCAACAACACCCAGAAACACCGTCGGCTTCGCTGGGCCTGAGCTCATCAAAGATGGACTGATACAAAGTGGAAAAGTGTTCTGTGGTCTGATGAGTCCACATTTCAAATTGTTTTTGGAAACTGTGGAGGTCGTGTCCTCCGGACCAAAGAGGAAAAGAACCATCCGGATTGTTATAGGCGCAAAGTTGAAAAGCCAGCATCTGTGATGGTATGGGGGTGTAACTTACACATCTGTTAAGGCGCCACTAATGCTGAAAGGTACATACAGGTTTTGGAGCAACATATGTTGCCATCCAAGCAACGTTACCATGGACGCCCCTGCTTATTTTAGCAACGTGCCATCATGGAAAGAAAAAAAATGTAAAAAGAAAAAAAAAATATTAAATTGTTATATGTATCCAGTGATTATACTATAAAGTTATTTTCCATTTAACTTCACCAGTTTTAGATTATTTTTATTCAAAATCACTGAATTTTCACATTTGCCGTTCAAATACTGAGAAGAGACTTGCGGTGATCAGCAGCCAGTTGAGCCCCGCCATGGATCGCGCAATGACTCGGCTAACTGCTGGCCTGCTGTGCAGTGAGACCGTATTGCTATATGAATTATATTATACATTTCCATAGTTTAGTTAGCTGAGGTATATAATGTACAGTGTATTTTGTCAACAACTGTATGTGTGTAACGTATTTCTTGTGCTGAGCAATCATAAAACGGCTGCAAAGACGCACTGGCTGAGGCTCGCAGTAATCCCGCCTCCTGGTGGTAGAGGGCGCTAGTGATCCCAGCGCTCATTTATGCGACTACTCGGCTGCATAAGAAGTGACAACAAGCAGCAACAGTTAGCAGCGATCGTTTATTTTTTCCTCTCGCCTGGACTATTAACATGGAGGATTACATATCTAAAATAAAACAGTTTTCTAAACTGGACTTTCAATCAAAGCAGAAGGTAATAATTAAAGGAAGATCTCCATCGAGACAGAGAGACTTTTAAAACTGAAGAAAGATAACTTCTATAAACAAGTTATCGATGCTTTTGTTCAGAGGGAGTGGCGCATGGACTTCATTTATAAGTAAAGGTAAGATCATAATAACGTTTTTTTATTAAATGTGCTTTTTTGTGTGCTACAGTTTGTATGTGTAAAGTTAAAGTTAAGTTAAAGTACCAATGATTGTCACACACAAACTAGGTGTTGTGAAATTTGTCCTCTGCATTTGACCCACCCCCTTGATCACCCCCTGGGAGGTGAGGGGAGCACTGGGCAGCAGCGGTGATTTAACCCCCAATTCCAACCCTTGATGCTGAGTGCCAAGCAGGGAAGAATGCTGGTATGAGCTTTTAAACATAACCCGTTAACTGCTGCCAATCAAATGGTGAAAAAGATACTCTTTAGTGTTCATATGTTTGTAAATCTGACTGTGATGAAGTCAGTGCCTCACCAGCCATGAACCTTACCGCCCGTCACTGCGTGATACTATACTAATACCGGTATACCGTACAACCCTAATAGCTAAAGTGGTGTTCTTTTTTTGTCTGTGCGCTGCCGAACATGCTCTTCTGCTCGTAAAACCAGCAATGTCACAACGTGACGACGCGCTGTCATGCCCGTAAATACTGAATAGGATTCATTAGTATCGCGGTACTATACTAGCGGTATAACGTACAACGTGTGCAGTACTTGTACAAACTTTGATGAACACTATGTTCATATAAAATTGTAATGTTTAGCATCTAGTACCGTATTTTTCGGACTATAAATCACAGTTTTTTTCAAAGTTTGGCTGGGCTCCAGTGCGACTTATATATGTTTTTTCCCTTCTTTATTATGCATTTTCGGCAGGTTCGACTTATACTCCGGTGCAACTTATACTCCGAAAAATACGGTAGTTTGATGTCTGTCTGGGTTAATATTGCGTTCAAGTCAACCACGTCTTGCGCACATGCCACTAGACCGTTACCAACACTACACATTCAGGGCCTCGTATCTGGGGGATTCTATGTAAATGATGCTTCTGGTCGGTGGCGGGGTATGAACTGACCAATGCTGTGACAGAGAGAAAAAACAAAGCTCAAAGTTGGACCAGGTCAAGACATCTGGGTCAGACACCAGCAAATGGCTCTCCAACTCAGGTCTCACATTGACTCTGTCAAATGATCTTTTCACCAACATCAACTATTTGAGACATTTGACACACACACACACACACACACACACACACACACACACACACACACACACACACACACACACACACACACACACACACACACACACACACACACACACATTCATGCACTTCTTACCTTCTTGAGACCTGCGAAAAATGCCCCCCTCTTTAGGACCACCCTTTCTAGATGTATAAAGATGTGTATTTATAACATTTATAACATATACCGTATTTTTCGGAGTATAAGTCGCACCGGAGTATAAGTCGCACCTGCCAAAAATGCATAATAAAGAAGGAAAAAAAAACATATATAAGTCGCATTGGAGTATAAGTCGCATTTTTTGGGGAAATGTATTTGATAAAAGCCAACACCAAGAATAGACATTTGAAAGGCAATTTAAAATAAATAAAGAATAGTGAACAACAGGCTGAATAAGTGTACGTTATATGACGCATAAATGACCAACTGAGAACGTGCCTGGTATGTTAACGTAACATATTATGGTAAGAGTCATTCAAATAACTATAACATATAGAACATGCTATACGTTTACCAAACAATCTGTCACTCCTAATCGCTAAATCCCATGAAATCTTATACGTCTAGTCTCTTACGTGAATGAGATAAATAATATTATTTGATATTATACGGTAACGTGTTAATAATTTCACACATAAGTCGCTCCTGAGTATAAGTCGCACCCCCGGCCAGACTATGAAAAAAACTGCGACTTATAGTCCGGAAAATACGATGCATACTATGTAAATATAAAAAGACTTGTTGTGAAAAATTAGTTGGAATTTCACTAAAAAAACTTTGAATTTCGGCAGTATTACAGTCGTAATTTTACTCAACGCAAGTCAAAATTTTACAAGAAAAACGTGTGGAATATTATGATAAAATTTTGAATTTTACTCAATAACAGTCGCAATTTTACAAGAGATGCTTAAAATTTTGGCAAATGTGTGAAAAGAGTCGTACTTTTACTCAACAAAAGTCACCATTTTATAAGAACACTTTCAAATATTGGCAATATTATAATAATCATTGGAATTTTACTTGGCAAAATTATGACAAAAGTCATCATTTTACTCAAAAAACGTCACTGTTTTACAAGAACAACTAAAAAAATTGGCAATATTGTGATGAAAGTCAGAATTTTGTACGAAAAATGTCACCATTTTGCATTAAAAAATAGTAATTTTACATAAAAATGTAATTATTTTACGAGAAAATACTGCAATATTACAGAAACAGAAAGAATATGAGAAATTGTTCGCAATTTTCTAAGCAAAAAGTCGACACATTGTGAGAAAAAGACTGCTTTTAGTTAATTTTTATTTTTTTTTAAATTTTTTGTAATTGTTTTTTAATCTTCATTATTTACTTCAATTATTACAGTATGTCTCTATATACATAGTTATTTATTCAATTTTGGCCAAAGGGGGCGCATTTCAATTTCTTACACACACTTGTCATTTCATATGTTGACCAGAGGGGGAGCACTTTTAAAACCGACACACCGTCAATTTGAAAAATCCCTCTTTTTTTGGGACCACCCTCATTTTGATAGATTTCACCACCAGGGGTGCTCACACAAACTCACATTCTTGTATTTAATACCTTCTTGAGACCTCCGAAAAATGCCTCCCTCTTTAAGACCGCCCTTTCTAGATATATAAAGATGCATATTTACAACATTAATAATATATACATACTATGTACATGTAAAAAAAACTTGTTGTGAAAAATGAGTTGAAATTTCACAAGAAAAACTTTGAATTTTGGCAGTATTATAGTCGTAATTTTACTCAACGCAAGTCAAAATTTTACAAGAAAAACTGAACATGTGTGGAATATTATGATACAATTTGGAATTTTAGTCAATAACAGTCGCAATTTTAAAAGAAAAGCTTAAAATTTTGGCAAATTTATGAGAAGAGTCGTCCTTTTACTTAACAAAAGTCACCATTTTATAAGAAAACTTTAAAATGTTGGAAATATTTTAATAATCATTGGAATTTTACTTGACAACATTATGACAAAAGTAATCATTTTTCTCAAAAAATGTCACTGTTTTACAAGAACAACAAACAAAATTGGCAATATTGTGATAAAAGTCTGAATTTTACATAAAAAAGGTAATAATTTTACATTTAAAAAAAAAAAAATACCAGAAAATATTGCAATATTACAGAAACAGAAATACTATGAGAAATTGTTCCCAATTTTATAAGAAAAAAGTCGACACATTGTGAGAAAAAGACTGCTTTTAGTTAATTTTTATTTATTAAATGTTTTTGTAATTGTCTTTTAATCTTCATTATTTACTACAAGTTATTACAGTATGCCTCTATATACATAGTTTATTTATTTTTTGTACATTTTGGCCAAAGGGGGCACATTTAAATTTCTTACACACACTTGTTATTTCATATGTTGACCAGAGGGGGAGCACTTTTAAAACCGACACACAGTCAATTTTAAAAATCCCTCTTTTTTTGGGACCACCCTCATTTTGACAGATGTCACCAGCAGGGGTGCAAATGAGACATTGTCTATTAGATGCAATGTTATTGGGACCATGATTCATGTCCTCAGAAGCTACTTTTCCTTCTTCGTGTCTCAAGAAGGGTAGGAATACAAGAACACACACACACACAGGAACTGCATGCAGGAAGTACCTTATCACGACTGCCAACATCTTGAACTCGTAATGTATTGTCCATATAGCAATAATCCCACAAACATAAATACGTTACAGTACAGTACATAGAAGTATGTACACTATTAGAACCATTATACAAGTATACCGTAAGGGGTGGTGGGGGGTCTATTATCATCATCCACAGCATGTTAGAGCAGCGAAGCGTGCCAAGATTTTTTGCTTTTATTTGTTGTAATCCTGCACAAAGTGTGGAAATCTCCAGCAGCTCTTTTTGTTTACAGTCACTCTGCAGCGAGATGCCACGCTGTGCAACAAAATCACATGCAGATCCTCTTATTACATGTTTAAAGTGCAGACATGTGGTTTGAGCACTGGCTGCCTGCAGAGCTGGAGTGCTGGAGGTGGGCTGGGGGGGGGGGGGGGGGGGGGGGGGGGCATGGGGGATGGACTCCAGTGTGTCAGATTGCCACTAGAGGGCAAAGCAGCTCCAAAAATCTCACAAGACTGCTCTTTCTCTGTCAAAATATGACTCTTAAAATCAATGCTTTGCACCAAAAACTCACATATCACACATGATGACTTACCTTTTAATGCAGTAAATTCTACTATGGGCTCCCATCAGGGTTCAGAACTACACCACCAACTTATATTCAATTGAATAGACTGCAAAGACAAGATATTTAACGTTAAAACTGGTAAACTTTGTTACTTTTTGCATATATTAGCTCATTTGGAATTGGATGGCTGCAACATGTGTCAAAAAAGCTGGCACAAGTGGCAAAAAAGACTGATAAAGTTGAGGAATGCTCATCCAACACGTATTTGGAACATCCCGCAGGTGAACAGGATAATTGGGAACAGGTGGGTGCCATGATTGGGTATAAAAACAGCTTCCATGAAGTGAATTACATTTATATAGCGCTTTTCTCTATTGACTCAAAGCGCTTTTACATAGTGAAACCCAATATCTAAGTTACATTTAAACCAGTGTGGGTGGCACTGGGCGCAGGTGGATAAAGTGTCTTGCCCAAGGACACAACGGCAGTGACTAGATTGGCAGAAACAGGGATTGAACCTGGAACCCTCAAGTTGCTGGCACGGCCACTCTACCAACCGAGACTGAATGATCAGTCATTCACAAACAAGTATGGGGCGAGGGTCACCACTTTGTCAACAAATGCGTGAGCAAATTGTCCAACAATTTAAGAATAACATTTCTCAACGAGATATTGCCAGGAATTTAGGGATTTCACCATCTACGGTCTGTAATATCATCAAAAAGTACAGAGAATCTGGAGAAATCACTGCACGTAAGCAGCTAAGCCCGTGACCTTCAATCCCTTAGGCGTTACTGCATCAAAAGGCGACATCGGTGTGTGAAGGATATCACCACATGGGCTCAGGAACACTTCAGAAAACCACCGTCAGTAACTACAGTTGGTCGCTACATCTGTAAGTGCAAGTTAAAACTCTACTATGCAAAGCGAAAGCCATTTATCAACAACACCCAGAAATGCAGCCGGCTTCGCTGAGCCCGAGCTCATCTAAGATGGACTGATGCAAAGTGGAAAAGTGTTCTGTGGTCTGACGAGTCCACATTTCAAATTGTTTTTGGAAACTGTGGACGTCGTGTCCTCCGGACCAAAGAGGAAAAGAACCGTCCGGATTGTTCTAGGCGCAAAGTGTAAAAGCAAGTGATGGTATGGGGGTGTATTAGTGCCCAAAGCATGGGTAACTTACACATCTGTGAAGGCACCATTAATGCTGAAAGGTACATACAGGCTTTGGAGCAACATTAATTCCCATCCAAGCAACGTTATCATGGACGCCCCTGCTTATTTCAGCAAGACAACGCCAAGCCACGTGTTACAACAGCGTGGCTTCATATTAAAAGGGTGCGGGTACTAGACTGGCCTGCCTGTAGTCCAGACCTGTGCCCAATTGAAAATGTGTGGCGCATTATGAAGCCTAAAATAGACTGTTGAACAACTTAAGCTGTACATCAAGCAAGAATGGGAAAGAATTCCACCCGAAAAGCTTCAAAAATGTGTCTCTTCAGTTCCCAAACGTTTACTGAGTGTTGTTAAAAGGAAAGGCCATGTAACACAGTGGTAAAAATGCCCCTGTGACAACTTTTTTACAATGTGTTGCTGCCAGTAAATGATATTTTGCAAAAAAAAAATATGTTTTTGAGTTGGAACATTAAATATCTTGTCTTTTCAGTCTATTCAATTGAATATAAGTTGAAAAGGATTTACAAATCATTGTATTCTGTTTTTATTTACCATTTACACAACGTGCCAACTTCATTGGTTTTGGGTTTTGTATATTACATATATAATGGCTTCTGGTTGCTGGATTTCCAGCTGCTGCTCTTGGCTGTGCAGTGCTCCTACTGCACATCTCCTGTGGGTCCCACCACCACCTGGGCCAACAGGCTGAAGAAATGCACCGACTTAATGATGCATCGTAAATCAGAGGAGCCACACAAGGATCCCATGCACAGTGCTTCCCAAAGCCTAATGTCCCTACACCACATGTGTCAAACTCAAGGCCTGGGGGCTAGTTCTGGCCCGCAACATCATTTTATCCGGCCCGTACTTCATATGTATGTATATGTATATATATATTTTATTTTTTATTTTTATTTATTTATTTTATTTTTTGTTGTCCTGTCCAGTTTCTCAAGCAAATCATATAGTTGATCTAGATGCCCATATCGGCTGTATAAATTTACTTTACAAAAGAGAAGAGGGGCGCAATTGAGAACGTGTCACTCTCCCGACGCATTGTAACAAGCCGGGTTGAGACCATCGCTGGAAACTTGGAGCTTCAGCTGAAGAACCTAACGGCCGACTTTGACTGTTTTTCACTGGCTTTGGATGAAAGCTGCGATGTACGTAACACCGCCCAGCTGCTCATCTTCTTACGTGGGATAACTGCAGACTTTCAAATCACGGAGGAGCTGGCAGCCATGCAGTCAATTAAAGAGACAACCACAGGTAATGACTTGTTCACATAGGTAAATGCGTGTTTGGACATGTTAGGACTGAAATGGGACAAGCTGGCAGGTGTGACAACAGATGGTTGTCCAAATCTGACGGGGAAAAATGTTGGACTTTTAAAGAGGATGCAGGATAAAGTGACAGAAATTGAAATTTTTGCATTGTATTATACATCAGGAAGTGTTGTGCAAGACAGTGTTAAAAATAAAACTATCAAAAGCAATCTGCTTTTGTATAAAGTTAAGTTAGGTTAAATTAAATTATTATTATTGTTTATCTTACGGTACATCAAAAATAATTTGAGCAAAATTTAATTGAAATATATTGTCGGTGTGGCCCTCCAGCAGTGCTCAGGTTGCTCATGCGGCCCCTGGTAAAAATTAATTGCCCACCCCTGTTCGAGAGTCATAAACATAACAGTCATAAAAACATAAAAACAGTGGTACTGTTTTTCCATTTTCCGTAAAATGTTGTTAAAAAAAACCCCAAAAACACTTTATTTTACAGTAAAAATTTTGTAAAAGTAAATTCTTTACTGTAAAATTGACAGTCTACGTCAGTGGTTCTCAAATGGGGGTACGCGTACCCCTGGGGGTACTTGAAGGTATGCCATGGGGTACGTGAGATTTTTTTTAAAATATTCTAAAAATAGCAACAATTCAAAAATGCTTTATAGATATATTTATTGAATAATACTTCAACAAAATATGAATGTAAGTTCATAAACTGAACATCAAATCAAGTAGGCTATTCCATTCATTACCATAAAGAGTTTCCCCCATGCCATGATGGGTTGACCCTACCTGGCGGTGCCACACGGCACCAACTGTCAATCAACTAAAAGATCCTCAGTGAAGCACAAGCTCAGGTTTCTCACTATAATGTCTGTCAAAAAGAACTGTGAAAAGAAATGCAACAATGCAATATTCAGCGTTGACAGCTAGATTTTTTGTGGACATGTTCCATAAATATTGATGTTAAAGATTTATTTTTTTGTGAATAAATGTTTAGAATTAAGTTCATGAATCCAGATGGATCTCTATTACAATCCCCAAAGAGGGCACTTTAAGTTGATGATTACTTCTATGTGTAGAAATCTTTATTAGGGGCCGAGTCCCTTTGGGACAGAGGACCCTATTGAATTTCTACCGTTTTATAATTATACCGCCGCCTCTTTGAGCTGTAATTTGACCCCCTTAACATGCTTCAAAACTCACCAAATTGGACACACACATCAGGACTGGCAAAAATTGCGATCTAATCAAAAAACCAAAGCCCCAAACTGCGCTCTAGCGCCGCCTAGGAAGAAAACACAGACAAAACTACATGTAACTCCCAGTAAGAATGTCGTAGAGACATGAAACAAAAACCTCTATGTAGGTCTCACTTAGACCTATATTTCATACACTGACAACCCCCAGCAAATTTCACAGGAAGTTTGCAATTCCCCCTTCAAAACAAAAGGTGTGTAAAAACAGTCACCTTTTTTCAAACATTATCTCCTCTGAGCGCGTTTGTCGTGTCGGCTTCAAATTAGTACAGGAGAGAGATTGAACCCTTTTGATTAAAAGTTGATGAAAGAGTTTTAATTACTGCTCCGGTTTGGATTTTATGAGCCCTCAAAGTCTGTCCCGTCCATCGCTGCTTGCAGATTTTAATTTATAATTGAATCACTGTTTATTTTTCAACAAGTTTTTAGTTATTTTTATATCTTTTTTTCCAAATAGTTCAAGAAAGACCACTACAAATGAGCAATATTTTGCACTGTTATACAATTTAATAAATCAGAAACTGATGACATAGTGCTGTATTTTACTTCTTTATCTCTTTTTTTCCAACCAAAAATGCTTTGCTCTGATTAGGGGGTACTTGAATTAAAAAAATATTTACAGGGGGTACATCACTGAAAAAAGGTTGAGCACCACTGGTCTACTTAAAACAATTTATAAAATTAATAATGAAATCCAGAGGCAAGTTCATACATTATTCACTGTTACAAGTGACCCTCCGACGGCAGTCATAACTGCCATGTGGCCCTCAATGAAAACCACTTTGACATCCCTGTCCTACACAGTGAAAAACTTGAGCTCGATACATGGAAACAAAGAGAGCAGATCCACTCTGAATCACTCGGCCAAATAGAACCTGCGGTATACCTTCAGCGCTAAGATGCCGTTCCCCGGTCACCTCCACTAAGGTCAAGGAGGTTTCAGCCATGCAAGGCAGTCGAGGTTGAGGGTTGAAACAAAGTGTGAGAAGCTGTGACCCCCTCGTGGCTGAGGGGATGCGGGTTGGGGGCGCAGAGGGTCCGAGACTGACGTAAGTGATTGCAGCTGCTGCAGAGGCCTTGAAGTTGTCTTCAATAACATCCAGCCAAGTCAGACAGATGACAAGGTGTGAGGAGGCGTGTTTGCTCTACAGGTGACAACCAAGATTATTAGTCGCATCATTAAAAAGGTGTTTACATGACATCATATAAAATGTTTGTTTTGGATTATTTATTTTTTTCCTGCCTTTTTGTGCAACCTGTTTCATAGTACAGTATTAAAAATGCCGGCCTGAACAAAATACCTTTAACTTTTATAAAACTGACCATTTTACCAATACTCCCATGTTCCCAATCTCATGTTTTGTTTTAGTCATGTTCGGTTTTGTTTTTGGACTCTTTGTGCACTTTTGTTTGTTTAGTCACCATTCTGTCATGTCTGTGATCATGTTTTGGGTAGCAGTAGTATGGATGGATAGATATTGTCACCAGCCCGACTGCCTGGCAACAATAAGCTTAAATACTGGTGACATGATTAGTGAAAACAGGTGCGTGACGCAAAATGTGAAAACGTGAGACAGGTGCGTGACATGAGAATGTGAACCAGGTGAAACTAATGGTTACTATGGTGACAAAGCAAGGGCGTGAAGACAAGAACTAAAAAGTGTCCAAAAACCAAGCAAAACACAACTAAACAAAACATGATCACAGAAATGACAATTTAAGTGAAGTGAACTATATTTATATAGCGCTTTTCTCTAGTGACTCAAAGCGCTTTTACATAGTGAAACCCAATATCTAAGTTACATTTTTAAACCAGTGTGGGTGGCACTGGGAGCAGGTGGGTAAAGTGTCTTGCCCAAGGACACAACGGCAGTGACTAGATTGGCAGAAGCAGGGATTGAACCTGGAACCCTCAAGTTGCTGGCACGGCCACTCTACCAACCGAGACTGAATGATCAGTCATTCACAAACAAGTATGGGGCGAGGGTCACCACTTTGTCAACAAATGCGTGAGCAAATTGTCCAACAGTTTAAGAATAACATTTCTCAACGAGATATTGCAAGGAATTTAGGGATTTCACCATCTATGGTCTGTAATATCATCAAAAGGTTCAGAGAATCTGGATAAATCACTGCACGTAAGCAGCTAAGCCCGTGACCTTCAATCCCTTAGGCGTTACTGCATCAAAAGGCGACATCGGTGTGTGAAGGATATCACCACATGGGCTCAGGAACACTTCAGAAACCCACTGTCAGTAACTACAGTTGGTCGCTACATCTGTAAGTGCAAGTTAAAACTCTCCTGTGCAACAACAACACCCAGAAACGCCGTCGGCTTCGCTGGGCCTGAGCTCATCTAAGATGGACTGATACAAAGTGGAAAAGTGTTCTGTGGTCTGACGAGTCCACATTTCAAATTGTTATTGGAAACTGTGGACGTCGTGTCCTCCGGTCCAAAGAGAAAAAAAACCATCCGGATTGTTATAGGCGCAAAGTGTAAAAGCCAGCATCTGTGATGGTATGGGGGTGTATTAGTGCCCAAGACATGGGTAACTTACACATCTAGGATGGTGGAAGCGGGAATCAAACCTGGAACCCTAAATTTGCTGGCACGGCCACTCTACCAACCGCCCTGAGATTGGTAGGTTGTGGGTTCAAACCCCGGCCGAGTCATACCAAAGACTATAAAAATGGGACCCGTTACCTCCCTGCTTGGCACTCAGCATCAAGGGTTGGAATTGGGGGTTAAATCACCAAAAATGATTCCCGGGCACGGCCACCGCTGCTGCTCACTGCTCCCCTCACCTCCCAGGGGGTGATCAAGAGTGATGGGTCAAATGCAGAGAATAGTTTCGCCACACCAAGTGTGTGTGTGACAATCATGGGTACTTTAACTTTAACTTCCATCCATCCATTTTTCTACCGCTTGTCCCTTTCGGGGTGGCGGGGGGGTCGCTGGAGCCTATCTCAGCTACATTCGGGCGGTAGGCGGCGTACACCCTGGACAAGTCGCCACCTCATCGCAGTTAACTTTAAACCTAAATATTAAATATTCAAGCATTCAAAGAGCTGTATTGTCATACGAGCACATGTTTAAACTTGATTTGCCAAGGGATTTAGTACTGGAGGTCCAGGTTATTACCCAATACGTACTAAAAAGAGAATCTGTGGTCAACAATTAATCCATGCCGTATTTTTCCGGACCATAGGGCACACCGGATTATAAGGCGCATAATCGATTCAGGTTTATTTGCTTACAAAAGAAGCACCGGATTATAGGGCGCATTTAAGTAGTCATATCATTATTTTTATTTCTAAATGTAAAATACTTCCTTGTGGTCTACATAACATGTAATGCTGGTTCTTTGGTCAAAATGTTGCATAGATGATATTTTACACATCATCTTCAAGTCACTTTCTGACAGTCTCTTCAGGATGCGCCGTTTTGTGTCTTCTCCCCGTCATCTTTGTTGTAGCGGTGTGTACCACGGTACTAATGAGTCATATTCGGTACTATACCGCCTCTGAAAAGTACCGGTCTGCCAACCCCTGCGACCCTGTCGTCGTTACGTCGTGTAATTGCTGGTTTTACGAGCAGACGAGCATATTCCGCAGCGCACACACACAGAATACTTACAAGCAGACACAGTGTGTAGACAGAAAAGGGAGAACGGACGCATTTCGGCTTAAAAACTAAAGATAAAGGGGAATAACACAGGAAGAGGTGCTTTAAGTCCATCCCCAGTCTGCAGTGTTTTAGCTACTTCTAAAGGCCTACTGAAATGCGATTTTCTTATTTAAACGGGGATAGCAGGTCCATTCTATGTGTCAAACTTGATAATTTCGCGATATTGCAATATTTTTGCTGAAAGGATTTAGTAGAGAACATCGACGATAAAGTTCGCAACTTGTGGTCGCTGATAAAAAAAGCCTTGCCTGTACCGGAAGTAGCAGACGATATGCGCGTGACGTCACAGGTTGTGGAGCTCCTCACATCTGCACATTGTTTACAATCATGGCCACAAGCAGCGAGAGCGATTCGGACCGAGAAAGCGACGATTTCCCCATTAATTTGAGCGAGGATGAAAGATTTGTGGATGAGGAAAGTGAGAGTGAAGGACTAGAGGGCAGTGGGAGCGATTCAGATAGGGAAGATGCTGGGAGAGGCGGGTGGGACCTGATATTCAGCTGGGAATGACTAAAACAGTAAATAAACACAATACATATATATACTCTATTAGCCACAACACAACCAGGCTTATATTTAATATGCCACAAATTAATCCCGCATAACAAACACCTCCCCCCTCCCGTCCATATAACCCGCCAATACAACTCAAACACCTGCACAACACACTCAATCCCACAGCCCAAAGTACCGTTCACCTCCCCAAAGTTCATACAGCACATATATTTCCCCAAAGTCCCCAAAGTTACGTACGTGACATGCACATAGCGGCACGCACGTACGGGCAAGTGATCAAATGTTTGAAATCCGCAGCTGCATGCGTACTCACGGTACCGCGTCTGCGCATCCAACTCAAAGTCCCCCTGCTAAGAGTCTCTGTTGTCCCAGTTCTCCACAGGCCAATGGTAAAGCTTGACTGTCATCTTTTGGGAATGTAAACAATGAAACACCGGCTGTGTTATCCGGCACAACAGTCAGGGGGTGCATTCTACGGCGGGGGTGCGTTATCCGGCACAACACCTGCCGCAATACACCGCTTCCCACCTACAGCTTTCTTCTTTGCTGTCTCCATTGTTCATTGAACAAATTGCAAAAGATTCACCAACACAGATGTCCAGAATACTGTGGAATTTTGCGATGAAAACAGACGACTTAATAGCTGGCCACCATGCTGTCCCAAAACGTCCTCTACAATCCGTCATCATACTGAGACGTTTTCAGCAGGATATTTTGCGCAAAATTTTAAATTGCACCTTAGTAAGCTAACCCGGCCGTATTGGCATGTGTTGCAATGTTTCATCATTGATATATAAACTATCAGACTGCGTGGTCGGTAGTAGTGGGTTTCAGTAGGCCTTTAAATCACTAATCCTCGCCTCCATGGTGACAAAAAAGTAAGTTTCTTACAAGTATCCATTCAGGACAAGGAATAGCTAAACATGCTTCACTACACACCGTAGCTCACCAGCGTCAAAATGTAAACAAACGCCATGGGTGGATCTACAACTGACATCCACTGTAATGATACCAAGTGCAATAGCGTATCTAGTCAATACTACTATGATCACGTCGATATGTTTTGGCATCACATCATCTTCTTTCGTTTTTTTTTTAAATGTATATTATGTTTATAAACTCAGGAAATATGTCCCTGGACACATGAGGACTTTGAATATGACCAATGTATCATACTGTAACTACTTGGTATCGGATTGATACCCAAATTTGTGGTATCATCCAAAACTAATGTAAAGTATCAAAGAAGAGAAGAATAAGTGATTATTACATTTTAACAGAAGTGTAGATAGAACATGTTAAAAGAGAAAACAAGCAGATATTAACAGTAAATGAACAAGTAGATTAATAATTCATTTTCTACCACTTGTCCTTAATAATGTAGACAAAATAATAGAATGATAAATGACACAATATGTTACTGCATATGTCAGCAGACTAATTAGGAGTCTTTGTTTGTTTACTTACTACTAAAAGACAAGTTGTCTAGTATGTTCACTATTTTATTTAAGGACAAACTTGCAATAAGAAACATATGTTTAATGTACCCTAAGATTGTTTTGTTAAAATAAAGCTAATAATGGAATTTTTTGTGGTGCCCTTTATTTAGAAAAGTACTGAAAAGTATCAAAATATTTTTGGTACCGGTACCAGAACATTGGTATCGGAACAACACTATTAGCTATTAAACCCCAGCCGTACATCAAAGATGTATGATGACACAGTCAAAAGTGATAACAAGGCATGCTGGGAAACACTTGCATGCTCAGACTTAACCAAAATCTTCCGGACTCTTCTGAAACCTCCCGGAAATTGCCCTTGTCTACTGACATTGTGACTGAAGTTACACATCTCCCGAAAGTTGATGTTTTTGTGTGCATATAAATAAGCGTAGCCTTGATGTCAAAAGGATGACAATGAGATTATTGATTCACAATCACTTTATCGAAACGAGCAACCAAGGCGGTTTTAGGCTCGATGAATCCTGTTTGGCTCGCAATCTAAAGTGTGCTTCGAATTTTGGCCCCCAGTTGGGGAAAGAAAGAGTAAAGAACAGGAAATCCAGATGTAATCCTGTGGAACATTAGGAATGGACATTGTAACCGACGCGTTGATTAATTATACGTTAAGCCTCATTTCGATTTTGTGAAAATGCATGCTAATTGAATCTCGTCTTGAAGCGACTGAGGCAAAATTAAGTGCCGCTTGGCAGTAACCAGCGGTGGTGCTGTCGATGTGGTCTCAACTAGTTTGTGGCGCCAACAACACAAACGTGATGTCAGCTGTGGTTTTGTATTCACACGCTTTGCCAAGAGTCCCACAGGCGGCATTAATCTGCTCAATGAACACTGACATCAGGACAGGAGTTCACTACACTTAAATAGTGGTTTCCCCGTACTTTAACTGCAATACTACAACCTGATGGATGGGGAATACAGTGAGTTTATTGTCGGGCTGCACAAGAAAAAAATGCGATACGACTCACAGTAAGATACAATCTTCTTTCTGAATGACGACAATGTGTATACTTTTTCTTAATTGCCAAAAACTCATTAGACACGTCCTCCTCATTCCCCCCAGCAAGCTTTTCTGACCAGAGCGACTTGGTTCCATCACCCCGGCCTGCAGGGCGCACAGGTCCACTTGGACTGGACTCTCACACTATTATGTTGGATCCACTATGGACTGGACTCTCACACTATTATGTTAGATCCACTATGGACTGGACTCTCACACTATTATGTTAGATCCACTATGGACTGGACTTTCGCACTATTATGTTAGATCCACTATGGACTGGACTCTCACACTTTTATGTTAGATCCACTGTGGACTGGACTCTCACTATTATGTTAGATCCACTATGGACTGGACTCTCACACTGTTATGTTAGATCCACTATGGCCCAGACTCTCACACTATTATGTTAGATCCACTATTGACTGGACTCTCACACTATTATGTTAAATCCACTATGGACTGGACTTTCACACTATTATGTTAGATCCACTATGGACTGGACTCTCACACTGTTATGTTAGATCCACTATGGCCCAGACTCTCACACTATTATGTTAGATCCACTATGGACTGGACTCTCAAAATATTATGTTAGATCCAATATGGACTGGACTCTCACATTATTATGTTAGATCCACTATGGACTGTACTCTCACACTATTATGTTAGATCCACTATGGACTGGACTCTCACTATTATGTTAGATCCACTATGGACTGGACTCTCACACTATTATGTTAGATCCACTATGGACTGGACTCTCACACTATTATGTTAGATCCACTATGGACTGGACTCTCACTATTATGTTAGATCCACTATGGACTGAACTCTTACACTATTATGCTAGTTCCACTCGACGTCCATTGCACCGGTCGGGGGGGGATCTAAGTCGAGGATGTCGTTGTGGCTTGTGCAGCCCTTTGAGACACTTGTGATTTTGGGCTATATAAGTAAACATTGATTGATTGATTGATGCATCGAGGACACCCAAAACTTCTCACACTTTCTCTGATTCCACAATCTAAATGGTTTCATGCAAAAGGCAAACTTAACCGCGACAGTTTGCTTTCACAGCCGAGGTGATAATAACGGCCGCCGGTGCCGAGGTGCGTGTTGACGCCATTACTCACGCGCTCCGCCACGCGCATCAATCTTCACACGCCGTATCGCCGCTCCTGAGGTGAATGAATTTTTCACGTTGGAGTTCAGAGCGAGGTCACGCACACACATGTGATACTCGCATAGCAGGTAAAGCACGGGACATGCGCCACTCCTTTTTCTTTCCAAATCCTTCTTCTTTCCCCACAGCACTTGCTTTGGCTTACTCTCCTTTCTTCAGCAGACTGATGTGTTTGCGAGAGGACAACATCTGATCCTAAATACAGATGCATGACGCTTGCAAGCTACAGACGGAGTTTGATAAGATGCCCAAAACAAACAAACAAACAAACAAAAAGCCTTTAATGCAACACTGCTCTTAATTGCAAGCATCTTTCTCGGTATGCACTAGAGTATCTTCAAGCATGGATGAGAGAGTAAGCTGTCTTTTATCATGCTTTATCCGCCCAGTGTCGCAGGATAAGCCATTCAGGCCTGGACGTAACAGTACGTCTTGTCCCAGGAGGAAATAAAGACAGCAAAGATGTGGACGTGATGGGCTATCATGTTTTAACAGAGGTGCACCCCTCTGACAGGTAGGTGGAGGTCTTCCAAAGGCAGGGTTTAGCCTCTCAAAGTGCGCTGACAAAGTGATGTTCAGTGGGTGTGAAAAATCATTAATGTTGTGTAGAAGCAGGAGCCTTGTCAGCTACCCGCTATTTACTGTACGCTGGCTGGTGTCAACATCATTAACACAACTGTCATTAGCACACAAGAAAAAGGAAGTGTTCAGCATCAACCTCACCTGCAGACTAGTGTTGTCCCCATACCAATGATTTGGTACCGGTACTGGTACCAAAATTATTTCGATACTTTTCGGTACTTTTTTATATAAGTGAATAATGCTGTATAATAGACTGTATTTATATTATTCACATGTAAATAATACTGTATAATAGACTGTATTTATATTATTCACATGTGAATAATGATGTATAATAGACTATTTATATTATTCACATGTGAATAATGCTGTATAATAGACTGTATTTATATTATTCACATGTGAATAATGCTATATAGTAGACTGTATTTATATTATTCACATGTGAATAATGCTGTATAATAGACTGTATTTATATTATTCACATGTGAATAATGTTGTATAATAGACTGTATTTATGTTATTCACATGTGAATAATGCTGTATAATGGACTGTATTTATATTATTCACATGTGAATAATGATGTATAATAGACTGTATTTATATTATTCACATGTGAATAATGCTGTATAATAGACTATCTATATTATTCACATGTGAATAATGCTGTATAATAGGCCGAATTTATGTTATTCACATGTGAATAATGCTGTATAGTAGACTATTTATATTATTTACATGTGAATAATGCTGTATAATAGGCTGTATTTATATTATTCACATGTGAATAATGCTGTAAAATAGACTGTATGTATACTATTCAAATGTGAAGAATGCTGTATAATAGACTAAATTTATATTATTCACATGTGAATAATGCTGTATAATAGACTGTATTTATATTATTCACATGTGAATAATGCTGTATAATAGACTATTTATATTGTTCACATGTGAATAATGCTGTATAATAGACTGTATTTATGTTATTCACATGTGAATAATGCTGTATAATAGACTGTATTTATATTATTCACGTGTGAATAATGCTGTATAATAGACTATTTATATTATTCATATGTGAATAATGCTGTAAAAGAGGCTGTATTTACATTATTCACATGTGAATAATGCTGTATAGTAGACTGTATTTGTATTATTCACATGTAAATAATGCTGTATAATAGACTATATTATTCACATGTGAATAATGCTGTATAAGAGGCTGTATTTACGTTATTCACATGTGAATAATGCTGTATAGTAGACTGTATTTGTATTATTCACATGCAAATAATGCTGTATAATAGACTATTTATATTATTCGCATGTGAATAATGCTGTATAATAGACTGTATTTATATTATTCACATGTGAATACTACTGTATAACAGACTGTATTTATATTATTCAAATGTGAATAATGCTGTATAATAGACTGTATTTATGTTATTCACATGTGAATAATGCTGTTTAATAGACTGTATTTATATTATTCACATGTGAATAATGCTGTATAATAGACTGTATTTATATTATTCGCATGTGAATAATGCTGAAGAAACAAGTCCATGTCAGAAAACCAACAAATTTAGCTGAACTGCACCAATTTTGTCAAGAGAAGTGGTCAAAAATTCAACTAGAAGCTTGCCAGAAGCTTGTGGATGGCTACCAAAAGCGCCTTATTGCAGTGAAACTTGCCAAGGGACATGTAAGCAAATATTAACATTGCTGTATGTATACTTTTGACCCAGTAGATTTGCTCACATTTTCAGTAGACCCATAATAAATTCATAAAAGAACCAAACTTCATGAATATTTTTTATGACCTAACAAGTATGTGCTCCAATCACTCTATCACAAAAAAATAAGAGTTGTAGAAATGATTGGAAACTCAAGACAGCCATGACATTATGTTCTTTATAAGTGTATGTAAACTTTTGACCTCGACTGTATATGTGCGGACATGCTAGATGTTCTGCGTTGTAGCAGCATGTGATGCCTCATGTGAGGAGCGTGAACTCCATGGCCAGCAGTGCGAGGGTTAACCTAATGGCCTGTAGAGGCCTCATCAGTACATGTAAACAAGCGTTGTCTAAAGAATTATCTTGACAAATTAATCCCATGTTTTATTTGTATTTATTTATTTTTTTTAATCATGTATGCTGTCAGACTTGAAATATTTTCCGAACCTACAGGTAAAAGCCAGTAAATTAGAATATTTTGAAAAACTTGATTTATTTCAGTAATTGCATTCAAAAGGTGTAACTTGTACATTATATTTATTCATTGCACACAGACTGATGCATTCAAATGTTTATTTCATTTAATTTTGATGATTTGAAGTGGCAACAAATGAAAATCCAAAATTCCGTGTGTCACAAAATTAGAATATTACTTAAGGCTAATACAAAAAAGGGATTTTTAGAAATGTTGGCCAACTGAAAAGTATGAAAATGAAAAATATGAGCATGTACAATACTCAATACTTGGCTGGAGCTCCTTTTGCCTCAATTACTGCGTTAATGCGGCGTGGCATGGAGTCGATGAGTTTCTGGCACTGCTCAGGTGTTATGAGAGCCCAGGTTGCTCTGATAGTGGCCTTCAACTCTTCTGCGTTTTTGGGTCTGGCATTCTGCATCTTCCTTTTCACAATACCCCACAGATTTTCTATGGGGCTAAGGTCAGGGAAGTTGGCGGGCCAATTTAGAACAGAAATACCATGGTCCGTAAACCAGGCACGGGTAGATTTTGCGCTGTGTGCAGGCGCCAAGTCCTGTTGGAACTTGAAATCTCCATCTCCATAGAGCAGGTCAGCAGCAGGAAGCATGAAGTGCTCTAAAACTTGCTGGTAGACGGCTGCGTTGACCCTGGATCTCAGGAAAGAGAGTGGACCGACACCAGCAGATGACATGGCACCCCAAACCATCACTGATGGTGGAAACTTTACACTAGACTTCAGGCAACGTGGATCCTGTGCCTCTCCTGTCTTCCTCCAGACTCTGGGACCTCGATTTCCAAAGGAAATGCAAAATTTGCATGGTTGGGTGATGGTTTGGGGTGCCATGTCATCTGCTGGTGTCGGTCCACTCTGTTTCCTGAGATCCAGGGTCAACGCAGCCGTCTACCAGCAAGTTTTAGAGCACTTCATGCTTCCTGCTGCTGACCTGCTCTATGGAGATGGAGATTTCAAGTTCCAACAGGACTTGGCGCCTGCACACAGCGCAAAATCTACCCATGCCTGGTTTACGGACAATGGTATTTCTGTTCTAAATTGGCCCGCCAACTCCCCTGACCTTAGCCCCATAGAAAATCTGTGGGGTATTGTGAAAAGGAAGATGCAGAATGCCAGACCCAAAAACGCAGAAGAGTTGAAGGCCACTATCAGAGCAACCTGGGCTCTCATAACACCTGAGCAGTGCCAGAAACTCATCGACTCCATGCCACGCCGCATTAACGCAGTAATTGAGGCAAAAGGAGCTCCAACCAAGTATTGAGTATTGTACATGCTCATATTTTTCATTTTCATACTTTTCAGTTGGCCAACATTTCTAAAAATCCCTTTTTTGTATTAGCCTTAAGTAATATTCTAATTTTGTGACACACGGAATTTTGGATTTTCATTTGTTGCCACTTCAAATCATCAAAATTAAATGAAATAAACATTTGAATGCATCAGTCTGTGTGCAATGAATAAATATAATGTACAAGTTACACCTTTTGAATGCAATTACTGAAATAAATCAAGTTTTTCAAAATATTCTAATTTACTGGCTTTTACCTGTATATGCTCACATGATGTTCATGTATGCACACGTGCGTGTGTGTGTGTGTTCTTTTATTTCTACCTTTGTTGAGACACCAACAAGGAAAAGTAGCTTCCATATGAGGAGGTGTGAACAAGTTAGGACCGAAATCATGGCCCCAATACGGAAAACCATTGCGTCTAATAGAGAATGTCTCACTTGCACCCCTGGTGGTGACATCTATCTCAATTAGGGTGGTCAAATTGACTCTGTGTAGGTTTTAAAAGTGCTCCCCCTCTGGTCAACATATGAAATAACATGTGTGTGTAAAAATGTGAAGTGCTCCCCCTCTGGTCAACATATGTAATAACAAGTGTGTGCTAGAAATTGAAATGGGCCAACTTTTGTAAAAATTAATTAAAAATAAATAAATAAATATACTATAAAGAAATAAAGAGATACTGTAATAACTTGAAGTAAATAATGCAAATTAAAAACCAATTACAAACAAAAAATTCAACAAAAAATAAATAAAATAAAAGCAGTCTTTTTCTCACAATTCTTTCTTATAAAATTGGAAAACAATTCTCATATGTGATTTAGGGCTATATAAATAAACATTGATTGATTGATTGATTGATATTCTTTTTGTTTCTGTAATATTGCAATATTTTTTTATGTAAAATGATTACTTTTTAATGCAAAATGGTGACGTTTGTCATATAAAATTCTGACTTTTATCACAATATTGCCAATTTTTTGGTTAAAATAGTGACCTTTTCTAAAATGTGACTTTTGTCATGATTTTGCCAAGTAAAATTCCGAATATTATTATAATATTGCCAACATTTTTAAGTTTTCTTATAAAATTGTGACTTTTGTTGAGGAAAATTACGACTCTTCTCATAAAATTGCCAACATTTTAAGCATCTCTTGTAAAATTACGACTTTTATTGAGTACAATTCCAACTATTATCATAATATTGCACACATGTTCAGTTTTTCTTGCATCATTTTGACTTGCGTTGAGTAAAATTACGACTTATTATGATACTGTTTTTCTTGTGAAATTGTGACCTTTTTCTTGTGAAATTCCAACTCAATTTTCACAACAAGCTTTTTTATATTTGCACTTTATGTATATATTATTAATGTTGTAAATACAAATATTTATACGTCTAGAAAGGGTGGTCCTGAAGAGGGAGGCATTTTTCGGAGGTCTCAAGAAGGTAAAAAATACAAGAAAATGTGTGTATATGTGTGTGTGTGTCAGAGAGAGAGATACAGCATAACAGAGATGTGGGGGTTGGGGGACAGCTTCCATCAACACAATGTCTGTGCATGGACTCTTTGACCCTCCTGTGAACTTTCAGCTAGTTTAGGAGAGTGCCGGTGAGGTGAAAAGGTCAGAATGCGAGCTCATCAGAAAACAATGCATGACAGCGCAAAATACAGAAGGCTCATTCAATGTCTTTACAATGAAAAATGTTGTTTTTTGCAGAAAAATATTATTTTGCATATGATGATGGGAATGCGACTACGTGGCGTACATTCAGTAGTAAGTATACATATACAAAAAAATATATATATTTTAGGGGTGTCAAAAAATATAAATTTTCAAATGAATCACAATTCCTATTTGTAACAATTCTTAATTGATAAAAAAAAAAAAGATTTATTTTTTATTTTTTATGTTTTAATCCATCCTGTCCAGCCACTCAGGCAGATCATATTCTTGTTGTAGATTCCCATATCTGCTGTACATATTTACTCGAGCAAAGAGAAATGTTATAATACTCCTTTTGCTGCCTTACTTGTAGTTGACTTTATGAAATGTTTGGGTAGCATTTTATTAAACAAAATCAGTTTTATTTGAAGTAATATAGAAATTTATCGGCGCTGTTTATCCATTTAATGCAGGGGTGTCAAACTCGAATACAGAGTGGACCAAAATTTAAAACTGAACAAAGCCGCGGGCCAAGGTTGAACAAATTAACCTTTTAATAGGGACCCAAACAAGTTTTGCATTGAATATTGAACAAGCAAGGCTTGTATAACTTTATAGTGACATGCAAAATCGAGTTTCAAATAATATTAATAATAATAATTAAAAAATATCAATGGCATATCAAATACAATTTAAATTAAAATGTAATGCCTCTTTTCTATTTGCAGCCTTCTGAGGTAAATATCAACATTAACTTTTTCCACAGGCTAATGAATTTGAAAATAAAATAGCAATGACTAAAACAACCATTCAGGACTTTAAACTGCTCAGTTTGCAACACACTGATCTAATCTGATGTGCCCAAGCCAGATACTTGGCATCTTTTCTTGGATGCTAGTTCATTAATGTCGGGGCTCAGGCTTTGAGCTGAGGCAACCTTCATTATTGAATGAATATGTTCATCAGTCATTATATCTCGTACACCCGGACCACAGTCTTGGGGGCGTGCCTTAAATGCACTGCTTTAACGTACTCTACGAGCTATCGTCACGTCCGCTTTTCATCCATTCTAACATCGTTCAGACCCAGTCACAAGATCTGTGCGGCTTCTGACGCACACACGAGTGAATGCAACGCATACTTCATCAACAGCAATACAGGTTACACTGAGGGTGCCAGTATAAAAAAACTTTAACACTGTTAGAAATATACGCCACACTGTGAATCCACACCAAACAAGAATGACAAACACATTTCGGGAGAACATCCGCACCGGAACACAACATAAACACAACAGATCAAATACCCAGAATCCCTTGCAGCACTAACTCTTCCGGGACGCTACAAAATACACCCCCGCTACCACCAAACCCCCCCCACACACACACACACACCTTGTGCGTTGCATTCACGTGTGTGTGCGTGCAGAAGCTGCACATATTATGTGACTGGGCCAGCACTCGTTGGACTGGCTGAAAAGCAGACTTGACAATTTTCGGGAGGGGCGCTGAAGTTTGGAAGATTCCCGGGAGGGTTGGCAAGTATTAGAATTAGCGGTGAATGCGGTTTTACTGCGGCACCGCCACAATATATAATCGGCGGGCCAGCTTTAGTGTTAATTTGATATCGCCTCAAGGGCCAAGTGAAATTACACGGCGGGCCAAATCTGGCCCGTGGGCCAGAGTTTGACACCCATGATTTAATGGCTGAATATAGTAATTTATAGAACTGATGAGGGGGGGGCGGTTCGCAGCTTACTGCGGGGTTCGTTCCCCCGGGATGCAGACGGACCACTCCGGACAAGGCATGCAAAATTAAACACGCACCAAAAACAGAAAACAAGCAGAAGGAACAAGGTGCCGGTCGCACGGGAAGCTAAGGTACCAAGTTAACTCAGGAAGCATAATCTAGGAGTCAAAAAATACTAACGTAACTTGTTGCGTTCGGCAAACAATGAAGCCAGACTGAGCATGGCGAGAAAGGTGAATAAATAGCTCTCTGATTAGTGGTCGACAACAGGTGAGCGTGCCGACCACTAACCAGAGGCAGGTGAACCCAATTAATCCCCATGGAAACTAAAACAAACCCAGAGGTGCACAAAGAGGAACTCAGGGAGTCCAAAATCTAACAGAAAATTACAAAACCTAACAAATACAGGCCAAAAGTTTGGGCACACCTTCTCATTCACAACACAACTGATGGTCCCAACCCCATTGATAAAGCAAACAAAAATAAAAATCCACTAATCAACCCTGATAAGGCGCACCTGTGAAGTGAAAACCATTTCAGGTGACTACCTCTTGAAGCTCATCGAGAGAAAGGGTGGCTATATTGAAGAAACTAGAATATAAAACATGTTTTCAGTTACTTCAGCTTTTGTTGTTGAGTACATAACTCCACATGTGTTCATTCATAGTTTTGATGTGACAATCTACAATGTAAATAGTCATGAAAATAAAGAAAACACATTGAATGGAAGGTGTGTCAGAACTTTTGGCCTGTACTGTATATATATATATATATATATATATATATATATACAGTAGTACACACTTTGGACACCCCTTTAAGAAAGTGCCACTGTCACAGTTTGAACAGTGTGAATTATTATCTTATTTTTGCTTGAAGTTCAGCAATAACAGTAACATCTAAAGGTCTAAATAACCAAGATCTAAATACTATTCATACCATATATATTAATACCATACCATGTACTATTAGTGGCCGTGTTGCGTGCGATTTACTAACACTGCGTGTGCAATTGAAGTCGTGCAGTCAGCCTTATTTAAATAAAAGATTTTGCATGTACTATACGGGGCATCACCATGGAGACACTCAGCTACTGCACATTCATGTTTCCATGCCCCTACCTGCGGCGTTTTGCTATGTTTTCAAAAATGCAGAAGGTATGTATAACTTTTTAAGAGCATTTTAGAGGGAGTTGTGTACGGCATCTACATTGACACCATTTTTTATTTTTATTTTTTAACCGCCAAAGGTGTGCTCATTGGAGAAAGGTTGCATTTACTCCGTTCAAGATGCAAAACTTGCATACTTAAAATTAGTTTTTTTCATATAAGGAATATTTTGACAATATATAATCTATGTGAAAAAAACGATTTGTTTTAATCAGTCGTTTAAGTCATCCAGCAGCTATAAAATTCAAAATAAAAATACTTTTACATTTAGGGATGTTCCAATTCGGGTTTTATGTTGCCGATTCTGATACAGATCATCCCTAATTGAGATCGGCGAATACCAATACCGATACTGATCACCTGTAAACACTGTAATTTTTCCAATGTACACATGGCGAGTACCGTATTTTTCGGAGTATAAGTCGCACCGGAGTATAAGTCGCACCTGCGGAAAATGCATAATAAAGAAGGAAAAAAACATATATAAATCGCACTGGAGCCTGGCCAAACTATGAAAAAAACTGTGACTTATAGTCCGAAAAATACGGTACTAGGGATGTCCGATAATGGCTTTTTGCCGATATTCCGATATTGTCCAACTCTTTAATTACCGATACTGATATCAACCGATACCGATATCAACCGATACCGATATATACAGTCGTGGAATTAACACATTATTATGCCTAATTTGGACAACCAGGTATGGTGAAGATAAGGTCCTTTTTTAAAAACTTTATAAAATAAAATAAGAAATAAATTCAAAACATTTTCTTGAATAAAAAAGAAAGTAAAACAATATAAAAACAGTTACATAGAAACTAAAAATTAATGAAAATTCGTAAAATTAACTGTTAAAGGTTAGTACTATTAGTGGACCAGCAGCACGCACAATCATGTGTGCTTACGGACTGTATCACCCTTGCAGACTGTATTGATATATATTGATATATTATGTAGGAACCAGAATATTAATAACAGAAAGAAACAACCCTTTTGTGTGAATGAGTGTGAATGGGGGAAGGAGGTTTTTTGGGTTGGTGCACTAATTGTAAGTGTATCTTGTGTTTTTATATTGATTTAATAAAAAACAAAAAAAACAAAAAACGATACCGATTATAAAAAAAACGATACCAATAATTTCCGATATTACATTTTAAAGCATTTATCGACATCTCTAGTGAGTACTATTGACAGTTCAACAATATCAACACAATATTTAAACTAGTTCATCAACCTATTTTTACATATAATACTGTCACGACTGGGCCTGTGGCGTGGTTTGTTCTCCCGAGGTGCAAAAGATTTGGACCATACGTGGAGTGAAGGGGAGTACATGATTTATTTAAACACTATAACTACAAAAAAAAAGGATCAAACAAAAGGCGCGCACAGGGGCGGAAGTACAAAACTTGACTATAAACACAAAACTTGCACAAAGGCAGAAACTATGAACAATTAAACAAAACTTGCAAACTATGGCATGAATAAAGAAAACTTACTTGGTCGAGAAACCGGCATGAAAAAAGAGCAGCAAGGGTCTTCAGGGTGTGTGGAGAGTGTGCAGAAGCATAAATGCGGTATGTCCCCAGAAAGACAAACTGAAAACAATGAACTTAAATACTACAGACATGATTAACTAAAACAGGTGCCTGACTCAAAACGTGAAACAGGTGCGTGACGTGACAGGTGAAAACTAATGGGTTGCTATGGTGACAAACAAGAGTGCACAATGAGTCCAAACGTGGAACAGGTGAAACTAATGGGTAACCATGGAAACAAGACAAGGGAGTGAAAAGCAGAAACTAAAGAGTCCAATAACTAAACAAAACAAAACATGACTAAAACAAAACATGATTACACAGACATGACAAATACATTTGATCAAAACAATGAAACAAAAAAAACCAAACAACATTTATCTACTACTGATTTAATTTTTTTGCCCTCAAAGTCCTCCTACGTCCAAGGAAACTCCCCAAAAACAAACAAAAAAAAGATTTTGAAGAAGTAAAAATGTATGGATGATGGAATAATATTGATCCAATCACTCCAGTGTTGATCAAATACTGATACTTGGTATCAACACCACCAATTTATGGATCAATCTGCCCGCTTCCAACCAAGCTGACACACCAACAGTCGATGCTATATTATCATCTCTCAAACTAGTACCAATTTGCTTGTCAATTACTTCATTTCCTGGTAATAGCTACTTACCTTCTGCTTTAACGTGGATCCATTTACACTTCTTAAAGTGTACAAAGCACTTATTTTTTAGAGTTGTTTCAAGCTCGCTTAACAGTTAGCTTAGCTATTAGCATGCCGGCTCCTGGCTTGCTCTTGGTGAGTAACATGTTGAGCCTTGTCCTCCAGTGATAATGGTACTTGATCACCATACTTAAGATTGATTTATTTGCCATAATGGAGATGATTATTATTAACTTAAAGGAACGACTCCACACTGTGTATAGAGACACTTTGCTTAGATGGAATTTTTAACCCAGCTTTAACTTCGGATGTCTTCAGATTGGTGGCTACTAATCTTTACGTGTACAGCTGTAGTTGTGCAGCCCTTTGAGACATTTGTGATTGAGGGCTGTATAAATAAACATTGATTGACTGATGCATTAAAACTGTAAATACAATTCAACATGACCTCATTAATTTTTTTTGATTTGATGGAACAAATGCCACACAACCTATCCTTGATAGTCCCAGCCTAACATTTTCAAGCTGGCTCAAGTCAAAGAGTAAAGTTGTAACGAATCCGCTGTAACGTTGGATTCGTTACAGCGGCGTAACAAATTCCTCTGCAGTACACCTTAATTAGTGACAGACGGGAAGTGTTTTTTTTGCATCATGCCGGTACTCGGCAATCAAATAGCAGCAGCTGCTACAGGCGACACATATGGTGTGGGAGCAGAGATCCAGGGACGCAGGACACCCGGTCCACAAGCCCGAGGTGTGCATTAAAGCGGCCATAAAAAAAAAGATGGCGCGCGAAACTGTGCAGGGCACTTCCACAAGCTTGCAGGCCAGCCAGCTTTGATAGAGTTCGAGTCTCGTCCGTCGTTTAGTAACACTTTGCCTTCTGGGTGAAATAAATACACCAGTCACCTACTCAGTGGCCTAGTGGTTAGAGTGTCCGCCCTGAGATGGGTAGGTCGTGGGTTCAAACCCCGGCCGAGTCATACCAAAGACTATAAAAACGGGACCCATTACCTACCTGCTTGGCACTCAGCATCAAGGGTTGGAATTGGGGGGTTAAATCACCAAAAATTATTCCCGGGCGCGGCCACCGCTGCTGCCCACTGCTGCCCACTGCTCCCCTCACCTCCCAGGGGGTGATCAAAGGTGATGGGTCAAATGCAGAGGACAAATTTCACCACACCTCCTGTGTGTGTGTGACAATCATTGGTACTTTAACTTTATTTTAAATGCAACCCTGGGGGGCATTTGCTGCATGTGTTGGTCCAAGGGCCGTTTTATAAATGATGAAAATAAACTGCTGAAATGCAACAATAAAGCAAAAAAAAAAGCATCATGTAAAAAGAAGTTGAAAAAAACAAAATAAAGAAAAAAAATTCTGTTTATTTTACATCATACAGTATATACAGTCATGGTCAAAAGTGTACATACACTTGTAAAGAACATAATGTCATGGCTGTCTTGAGTTTCCAATCATTTCTACAACTCTTATTTTTTTGTGATAGAGTGATTGGAGCACATACTTGTTGGTCACAAAAACATTTATGAAGTTTGCTTCTTTTATGAATTTATTATGGGTCTACTGAAAATGTGAACAAATGTGCTGGGTCAAAAGTATACATACAGCAATGTTAATATTTGCTTACATGTCCCTTGGCAAGTTTCACTGCAATAAGGCACTTTAGGTAGCCATCCACAAGCTTCTGCTTGAATTTTTGACCACTCCTCTTGACAAAATTGGTGCAGTTCAGCTAAATGTGTTGGTTTTCTGACAATGACTTGTTTCTTTAGCATTGTCCACACGTTTAAATCAGGACTTTGGAAAGGTCATTCTAAAACCTTACTTCTAGCCGAATTTAGCCATTCCTTTACCACTTTTGACGTGTGTTTGGGGTTATTGTCCTGTTGGACCACAAAACTTTCCTCCAGAAGGTCTTATCTTTGTCCATGTGATGTCAAATGAAACAAAAATTGAGCTGTTTGGCAACAATACCCAGCAATATGTTTGGAGGAGAAAAGGTGAGGCCTTTAATCCCAGGAACACCAAACCCACCGTCAAGCATGGTGGTGGTAGTATTATGCTCTGGGCCTGTTTTGCTGCCAATGGAACTGGTGCTTTACAGAGAGTAAATGGGACAATGAAAAAGGAGGATTACCTCCAAATTCTTCAGGACAACCTAAAATCACCAGCCCAGAGGTTGGGTCTTGGGCGTAGTTGGGTGTTCCAACAGGACAATGACCCCAAACACATGTCAAAAGTGGTAAAGGAATGGCTAAATCAGGCTACAATGAAGGTTTTAGAATGGCCTTCCACAAGTTCTGACTTAAACGTGTGGACAATGCTGAAGAAACAAGTCCATGTCAGAAAACCAACACATATAGCTGAACTGCACCAATTTTGTCAAGAGGAGTGGTCAAAAATTCAACTAGAAGTTTGTGTATGTCTACCAAAAGCGTCATATTGCAGTGAAACTTGCCAAGGGACATGTAAGCAAATATTAACATTGCTGTATGTATACTTTTGACCCAGCACATTTGCTCACATTTTCAGTAGACCCATAACAAATTCATAAAAGAAGCAAACTTCATGAATGTTTTTTGTGACCAACAAGTATGTGCTCCAATCACTCTATCTGTGCTCCAATCACTCTATCACAAAAAAATAAGAGTTGTAGAAATTATTGGAAAATCAAGACAGCCATGACATTATGTTCTTTACAAGTGTATGTACACTTTTGACCACGACTGTATATTTATTTTTCATTCATGAATTGTATTCATTTAATAACCATCAGTTCTATATATAACATTTTTAAAACCATCAACGCTGATTACACAAAAGCTGAGCAGTTTTTTGTTTTGTGGTTTGGACATGTCTTCTTCGTTGGTTGTCCTGCAATTTGATTGGATGAATGCTGTGTGATGAAAACAAAGTAGATCTAATTTGATTGGCTGTTGTACTGAGACCACACCAGCTGACACACGCAACGCTGATAGACAAGTACACAATGAAAAATACGGAGGGCTCCCGAATAACTTTTTCATCTTTGGGTTTTGGGGAAAGTAGCAAGTCATGTCAAGTCATGTCAATTCAAAAGGCTCAAGTCCAAGTGAAGTCACAAGTCATTGATGTTAAAGTCGAAGTCGAGTTGCAAGTCTCTTTACATTTTGTCAAGTCGAGTCTAAAGTCATCAAATTCATGACTCGAGTCTGACTCGAGTCCAAGTCATGTGACTCGAGTCCACACCTCTGTTAATCAGTCCAACAAAACAATACACAACAATACCATAATAATACAATTCCAATTCCAATACCAATAGCAATCAACAGAGCAATCCAAAAATGAATAATATCAACAACAGTATCAATACGAAAAATAATTGTTAGTATCAATACTAATAAGAATTCTAACAATAACAGTGATTAGAAATCCCCCATTTACATTATCCATTACATAGCCAATTACAAACCCCGTTTCTATATGGGTTGGGAAATTTTGTTAGATGTAAATATAAACGGAATACAATGATTTGCAAATCATTTTCAACCCATATTCAGTTGAATATGCTACAAAGACAACATTTGATGTTCAAACTGATAAACTTTTTTTTTTTTTCAAATAATCATTAACTTTAGAATTTGATGCCAGCAACACGTGACAAAGAAGTTGGGAAAGGTGGCAATAAATACTGATAAAGTTGAGGAATGCTCATCAAACACTTATTTGGAACATCCCACAGGTGTGCAGGCAAATTGGGAACAGGTGGGTGCCATGATTGGGTATAAAAGTAGATTCCATGAAATGCTCAGTCATTCACAAACAAGGATGGGGTGAGGGTCACCACTTTGTCAACAAATGCGTGAGCAAATTGTTGAACAGTTTAAGAAAAACCTTTCTCAACCAGCTATTGCAAGGAATTTAGGGATTTCACCATCTACGGTCCGTAATATCATCAAAGGGTTCAGAGAATCTCTGCATGTAAGCAGCTAAACCCGTGACCTTCGATCCCTCGGGCTGTACTGCATTAACAAGCGACATCAGTGTGTAAAGGATATCACCAAATGGGCTCAGGAACACTTCAGAAACCCACTGTCAGTAACTACAGTTGGTCGCTACATCTGTAAGTGCAAGTTAAAACTCTCCTATGCAAGGCGAAAACCATTTATCAACAACACCCAGAAACGCTGTTGGCTTCCCTGGGCCTGAGCTCATCTAAGATGGACTGATACAAAGTGGAAAAGTGTTCTGTGGTCTGACGAGTCCACATTTCAAATTGTTTTTGGAAAATGTGGACGTCGTGTCCTCCGGACCAAAGAGGAAAAGAACCATCCGGATTGTTATAGGCGCAAAGTTGAAAAGCCAGCATCTGTGATGGTATGGGGGTGTATTAGTGCCCAAGACATGGGTAACTTACACATCTGTGAAGGCACCATTAATGCTGAAAGGTACATACAGGTTTTGGAGCAACATATGTTGCCATCCAAGCGACGTTACCATGGACGCCCCTGCTTATTTCAGCAAGACAATGCCAAGACACGTGTTACATCAACGTGGCTTCATAGTAAAAAAGTACGGGTACTAGACTGGCCTGCCTGTAGTCCAGACCTGTCTCCCATTGAAAATGTGTGGCGCATTATGAAGCCTAAAAAACCACAACGGAGACCCCCGGACTGTTGAACAACTAAAGCTGTACATCAAGCAAGAATGGGAAATAATTCCACCTGAGAAGCTTAAAAAATGTGTCTCCTCAGTTCCCAAACGTTTACTGAGTGTTGTTAAAAGGAAAGGCCATGTAACACAGTGGTGAACATGCCCTTTCCCAACTACTTTGGCACGTGTTGCAGCCATGAAATTCTAAGTTAATTTTTATTTGCAAAAAAAAGATAAAGTTTATGAGTTTGAACTTCAAATATCTTGTCTTTGTAGTGCATTTAACTGAATGTGGGTTGAAAAGGATTTGCAAATCGTTGTATTCCGTTTGTATTTACATCTAACACAATTTCCCAACTCATATATCACAGTGGCTTACACTTGCATCACATTTCATAAACAACACATTGTGTCCAGTATTTTTCACAAAGATAAGTAGTTTTTTTTTTTTTTTTTGTACAAATGAAGAATGTAGCAAACTGTGACCTGGTAGTGAAACGTGAGCATGCGGTCCTGTTCAAGAGCCATCTAAACATAGTTCATCCCGGAGGCTGTTGTAATGTCAGCAGAGCGCTTTGCTGAGCGCAGAAATGCCCACTTTGCCCTTGTGGCCACATGCTCACTCGCTGCGTAGCCGCCAGCTCTGAAGGTGACAGACCTGGCAGAATGGGGGAATGAGGAGAAACATCGGGCGTGTGTCTGTGTCTGACCGTTGTGGCGGTGACGAGATGGACATGGGCCAAAGGGATGTGTGTCAGTTGCAGGACGACGGTGATGTTTTTTTTCCGAGCCACCCCCCCCTCCCCGGAGGCCCCAGGAAACGCTGAGCGGCAGGAAAGCAACACACCAGAACAGACGGACCCAGGGGTGCTCGCGCTCCACCGCAATGTAACGCCACAAGCCACCGAGACAGCTGTTCTTTACCCCTGCACACACTGTATGAACATCTGCACAACAACACATCTCCATTGGCTGCTGCACTACACTATACATTCATATCAGGGGAACAATTCATATGAAATTAATGTGCACATAATCAAATGTATCACTAGTTTTGAAGGCATTTCCTTAGTTTGTGTCTGTTTGACCTTCTGTTTCTGTTGGTTGTCTAAAAGTCCCCTTTTTGCAGTCTGACTTTGCAACTTTAAACAGGTGTCGAACTTGGCCGACACTTAACAATCAATCAATCAATCAATTTTACTTGTATAGCCCCAAATCACGAGTGTCTCAAAGGGCTGCACAAGCCACAACGACATCCTTGGCTCAGATCCCACATCAGGGCAAGAAAAAACTCAACCCAATGGGATGACAATGAGAAACTTTGGAGAGGGCAATGGATATATATATATATATATATATATATATATATATATATATATATATATATATATATATATATATATATATATATATATATATATATATATATATGAAATACTTGACTTTCAGTGAATTCTAGCTATATATATATATATATATATATATATATATATATATATATATTTTATAATATATATATATATATATATATATATATATATATATATATATATATATATATATATATATATATATATATATATATATATGAAAAGAAATACTTGAATTTCAGTGTTCATTTATTTACACCTATACACACACATAACACTCATCTACTCATTGTTGAGTTAAGGGTTGAATCGTCCATCCTTGTTCTATTTTCTGTCACTATTTTTCTAACCATGCTGAACACCCTCTCTGATGATGCATTGCTGTGTGGCACGCACAAAAGTGCTTTCATCAAATGCACTAGAGTCTGGAATCTTCCTTCTCTCCCTAGCATGGCCCAAAACCGGTCAATCTTTGCTTCCTGAGGAAGATCTTCACTGCCAAGCACTTGGTAGTCCACTACTTCTTCCTGGAGGCTATCCAGGTCCAATCGCAGCTGCGGCTTGGAACATACAAGCGTATTTCTTCATCTTACTCGTCGTCTGCGTCGCCATGGCTGTATCTTCCTCGTTCTTCTGCTTCGTCTCCTTGTTGTGTGCGCAGTTGTGCACTGCACTCTCTAAAAGCCGTAGATGTTATTGTCACATATGCATGTACAGTAGATGGCAGTATTGTCCTGTTGAAGAGTGTCACAACATTGCTGTTTACAGCAGACAAACTGCTTTACGGTAGACGAAAACGTGACTGCTGTTGTTGTGTGTTGTGGGAGGACATTAATGAAACTGCCTAACAATAAACCCACATAAGAAACCAAGAACTCGCCCTCGATCATTCTACAGTTATAACGTCATTGGGCAGGCACGCTGTTTATATTGTGGGAAAGCGGACGTGAAAACAGGCTGTCGACACGTCACTCAGGTCCGCATGGAGCTGGAGGGGGCGTGGCCTCCAGCTCCGTCTGAATTTCGGGAGATTTTCGGAAGAAAATTTGTCCCGGGAGGTTTTCGTGAAAGGCGCTGAATTTCAAGAGTCTCCTCGAAAATCCGGGAGGATTGGCAAGTATGCTCTAACCCTGACCCTAACCCTAACCAAATAACTCTAAATTAAGTCTTTATTACTTAGAATATGTTCCCCTAGTGTCCAAATAACTCTAAATTAAGTCTTTGTTACTTAGAATATGTTCCCCATACTAAAGTGTTACCAAAAACATATAACTTTGTCTTGAATTTGAAAAAAAATAATATATATTTATATATATATATATATATAAAAATATATATATTTTTTTTCACCAGAGAAGGGTTCGGTGAATGCGCATATGAAACTGGTGGGGTTCGGTACCTCCAACAAGGTTAAGAACCACTGGTTTACAGTAATATACACTACATTTTGAAGAGAAATGATTGCAACTTACCATATTTTTTTTTTTACATTTTAGGTTTAAAGAAAATCTACTAATAAAATGCATTAAAACAAATTGTGTAATAATAGTATTCACTGTTAGAAGCGGGCCTCTGTTGCCAAACATAACTGCGATGTGGCCCTCAGTGAAAACCACTTTGACATCCCATGCATGTCAACCTGCGTGCATTACAGCCCTGTTATTATCTGCCTGCCAACATGTATGCATGGCAACATGCAAAAAGACATCAGTCACCTTCTTTTTTTGCACAGAGTTGTATGTTCAGCCATAAACCACTAGGGGGTAAAGCTCCCCACAATAGATGGTGGTTGATGTATGCAGCAGGTCCAACAGCAACTAACCCTGATCTTCCCAAGCAGACCTCCCTGTGCGCTGTTATCCAACAGCCTAAATGAACCAGTCCACCTCCGCTTGATTATCATGATGTAAGGCTCCCCTAATTGGATTCTCCACTGAGTAATGCCTTATCTATTTTCGAGATTTCTCCCGCAGCATCTGGGAGATGTTGTCATTCCAGTGATAAACACCATTTTCACTTGAGCATTTATTACTAGACACTGTGTGTGGTGAAATGGAGATAAATGAGCACAAATCCCCCGGCTCTGATACGCTACTATAAGCTTTCACCTCCTGTGCACCCCGACGCTCCGCCAGCGGCCTCGCCTCCACGTGGGAGAAGCAGCAGCTAACAAATGACCAGCCGCATCACACACTCTGAGCAAAGGGGAGGAATTGTTTTGGAACCGCAAGTTTAGGAAATACTCTGGGTAGGGGGAAAAAATAACTTTGGATTTTTTTTTTTTTTTTTTTTTGTAACCCGTTTGCAGTGATAGAGCACTTAATTAAGGTAGGGGCCAAAATACACCACATGCGGCACTACTTTTTTGTAGACATTTAACATCAAAAGTGTATTAGCCATTATGATGTGCAGTGCTGTTTTTAAATGAAGGAACTATAGAAAGTATTTCAATTGTTAAAATATGCGCTTTTGAGTGTTATAGGAGTTATTAGGGTAATCAAAGGGCTACTGAAACCCACTACTACCGACCACGCAGTCTGATAGTTTATATATCAATGATGAAATCTTAACATTGCAACACATGCCAATACGGCCGTGTTAGCTTACTAAAGTGCAATTTTAAATTTCGCGCGAAATATCCTGCTGAAAACGTCTCGGTATGATGACGTCTGCGATTGACGTCACGGATTGTAGAGGACATTTTGGGACAGCATGGTGGCCAGCTATTAAGTCGTCTGTTTTCATCGCAAAATTCCACAGTATTCTGGACATCTGTGTTAGTAAATCTTTTGCAATTTGTTCAATGAACAATGGAGACAGCAAAGAAGAAAGCTGTAGGTAGGAAGCGGTGTATTGCGGGCGGCTGCAGCAACACAAACACAGCCGGTGTTTCATTGTTTACATTACCGAAAGATGACAGTCAAGCTTTACCATTGGCCTGTGGAGAACTGGGACAACAAAGACTCTTACCAGGAGGACTTTGAGTTGGATGCTCAGACGCAGTACCGTGAGTACGCATGCAGCTGCGGCTTCCAAACATTTGATCGCTTGCCCGTACGTGCGTGCCGCTATGTGCATGTCACGTACGTAACTTTGGGGACTTTAAGGGAAATATATGTGCTGTGTGAACTTTGGGGAGGTGAACGGTACTTTGGGCTGTGGGATTGAGTGTGTTGTGCAGGTGTTTGAGTTGTATTGGCGGGTTATATGGACGGAAGGGGGGAGGTGTTTGTTATGCGGGATTAATTTGTGGCATATTAAATATAAGCCTGGTTGTGTTGTGGCTAATAGAGTATATATTTTTTTGTGTTTATTTACTGTTTTAGTCATTCCCAGCTGAATATCAGGTCCCACCCGCCTCTCACAGCATCTTCCCTATCTGAATCGCTCCCACTGCCCTCTAGTCCTTCACTCTCACTTTCCTCATCCACAAATCTTTCATCCTCGCTCAAATTAATGGGGAAATCGTCGCTTTCTCGGTCCGAATCGCTCTCGCTGCTGGTGGCCATGATTGTAAACAATGTGCAGATGTGAGGAGCTCCACAACCTGTGACGTCACGTGCATATGGTCTGCTACTTCCCGTACAGGCAAGGCTTTTTTATCAGCGACCAAAAGTTGCGAGCTTTATCGTCGATGTTCTCTACTAAATCCTTTCAGCAAAAATATGGCAATATCGCAAAATGATCAAGTATGACACATAGAATGGACTTGCTATCCCCGTTTAAATAAGAAAATTGCATTTCAGTAGGCCTTTAAGGTCATAGCAGATCAGACCAGAAACAAAGCAGAGTGGGCAGGGTTTGTTTTCAGAGCAGCATGTGTCAGCAACAAATGCAGAAGCACATTTCTACAACAAATTTCTGCGTAAAAGTGATAATATATCATATCGTAGGTGTTTATTACACTTTGCATTCATATTTTTGCTGTTTGTTACGTTTTTGTTGTGTTTTGCTTGATTGTAAAATATGTCTATCGAGGGGTTGGTCTGAGAAGTAAAATATGTTGTTAATATTCAGTGTTTTATGGTTCATAGGTAATATTGTAAATCCCACTTTCTGTATTATAATGTGAAGTGAATTATGTTTATATAGCACTCAGCAAATATGTCCCTGGACACATGAGGACTTTGAATATGACCAATGTATGATCCTGTATATACTCTGTATCGGATCGATACCTAAATGTGTGGAATCATCCAAAACTAATGTAAAGTATCAAAACAACAGAAGTGTAGATAGAACATGTTAAAACAGAAAATAAACAGATATTAACAGTGAATGAACACGTAAATTAATAATCCATTTTTACAGATTGTCCTTTATAATTTTGACAAAATAATAAAATGGTTAATGACACAATATGTCACTGCATATGTCAGCAGCTAAATTAGTAAAGTGAATGATATTTATATAGCGCTTTTCTCTAGTGACTCAAAGCGCTTCTACATAGTGAAACCCAATATCTAAGTTACATTTAAACCAGTGTGGGTGGCACTGGGAGCAGGTGGGTAAAGTGTCTTGCCCAAGGACGCAACGGCAGTGACTAGGATGGCGGAAGCGGGGATCGAACCTGGAACCCTCAAGTTGCTGGCACGGCCACTCTACCAACCGAGCTATACCGCCCCAAAATGTACATTTTGGGTGTCCCATTCTGTAAAAAACTGTAAATTTCCATTCTGTTTTTTTGAGGTGGTCTGTCATAACATTTTTAGAACTCTATGGGACATTGTGACTTTTGGTGTTATTGTTCCTGAAAAAAAAGGGACCCAAACCATGATTGGGTATAAAAGTAGATTCCATTAAATTCACAAACAAGGTTGGGGCGAGTGTCACCACTTTGTCAACAAATGCGTGAGCAAATTGTCAAACAGTTTAAAAATAACATTTCTCAACCAGCTATTGCAAGGAATTTAGGGATTTCACCATCTACGCTCCGTAGTATCATCAAAGAAATCACTGCACGTAAGCGATGATATTACGGACCTTCGATCCCTCAGGCGGTACTGCATCAAAAAGCGACATCAGTGTGTAAAGGATATCACCAAATGGGCTCAGGAACACTTCAGAAAAACACTGTCAGTAACTACAGTTTGTCACTACATCTGTAAGTGCAAGTCAAAACTCTACTATGGAAAGTGAAAGCCATTTATCAACAACACCCGGAAACGCCGCCGGCTTTGGGCCCAAGATGGACTGATGCAAAGTGGAAAAGTGTTCTGTCGTCTGACGCATCCACATTTCAAATTGTTTTTGGAAACTGTGGACGTCGTGTCCTCCGGAACAAAGAGGAAAAGAACCATCCGGATTGTTCTAGGTGCAAATTTCAAAGCCAGCATCTGTGATGGCATTGGGGTGTATTAGTGCCCAAGGCATGGATAACTTACACATCTGTGAAGGCACCATTTTTACTGAGAAGAACATACAGGTTTTGGAGGAACAAATGTTGCCATCCAAGCAACGTTACCATAGACGCCCCTGCTTATTTCAGCAAGACAATGCCAAGCCACGTGTTACAACAGTGTGGCTACGTAGTAAAAGAGTGCGGGTACTAGACTGGCCTGCCTGTAGTCCAGACCTGTCTCCCATTGAAAATGTGTGGCACATTATGAAGCGTACAATACGGAATATTGACCAACTTAAGCTGTACATCAAGCAAGAATGGGAAAGAATTCCACCTGAAAAGCTTCAAAAATGTGTTATCTCAGTTCCCAAACGTTTACTGAGTGTTGTTAAAAGGAAAGACCAGTAACACAGTGGTAAAAATGCCTCTCTGACAACTTTTTTGCAATGTTTTGCAAAGGAAGTTAATGTTTGTTTGCAAAAAAAGTGAAGTTTCTCAGTGTGAACATTAAATATCTTGTCTTTGCAGTCTATTCAATTGAATATAAGTTGAAAAGGATTTGCAAATCATTGTATTCTGTTTTTATTTACCATTTACACAACGTGCAAGCTTCACTGGTTTTTTTTTTTTAGAATTGTCACCTGACAATCCTTTTGCCTTCCGGGCATTGTATAAACCAACACCTCACCCAGCACTGTCACCGAGTGTCAATCAAAACTCAACAGTGTTTTGGTGTAAAGTCAGATATGTGTTGTTTTGTCTTTGATCGGGCTACTCTTCACTTTATAACTACGGTGCATTTAATTTGGCTTCCTGACAGTCGCATGAAAAGGGATACTCACCTTGAAGTCTAGTGATACGATTAACTCTTCTAGGTTATTGGGCACCCGGAGTATTGATGCTATAGGAAATACGTGGAAACATACAAGGGTTCCTATGTGACCTGAAAATGTTCAATGTAGCTTTTTTTTTTTCTTTTGCTCAGCTGATGTAAGTGAAATGCTATACCACCACCACCCACTGCATACTGAGCGACCTCTCAAAGCCACAATGGAAAACAATCTTTCTACATCACGAGTCATATCGGAATCTAATTAGGAGCAACCATTTTTGCGGTCCACCTTTACATGTGGCTGAACTTTCTGGTTAATACACAGTCGCTATTATTTTACCATCAGTCAGCAGTGAGGCAGGCGAGCCGGCTGCTCCCTCACCTCGCTACACCTGCCTTGCAGTCTAATTGCGCTTCAGCTTCATCAGCATCCACAACGATCAATTCCTCCAGGCACTAGGATCTGGACCACGGCGCTGCCTTTTAACCCTTGTGTCATGTTCATATTGTTGTTACTCAGCCAGCGTTTGTGGGTCTGATGGACCCGTTGCATTAAGTGGCTTTTAATACCTCACAATCAAACACTTTTATGTTAAAATACTGAACAGATGTTTACCTTATCCCAATAAACATCTGTTCAGTATTTTAACATGATTGTGAGGCATTAAAAGCCACAAAATGCAAAGGGTCCATCGGACCCACAAACGCTGGCTGAGTAACAACAATATGAACGTTGCACGGAAAATTTCTCTGCCAGTTTTCTGCATCCCACAGGGATTCTTCTTTTTGTGTTTCTGCACCTGCGGTTCCCACACAAGGTTGCAACATTGTTTGTCAACACTGTCTGCTCTCCTTTTCTCGCACATTTGACCCTCTGATGTTCTGTGTACCTACACTCTGTCCTCCTCCTGTCTAGGCCTGCTGTGTGTGTGTGTGTGTGTGTGTGTGTGTGTGTGTGTGGGTGTGGGTGGGTGTGTGCATGTGGTACACAGAGCATTTTCACACTTCTATTATTATCCACTGGACCCGGACATCTTATATGTAATAGAAATGTGTAGGGGGGGTGTATGGTGTGTGGTCATTAAATATGTATTCTGATATAAGGGACGGCGTGGCGCAGTGGGAGAGTGACCGTGCGCAACCCGAGGGTCCCTGGTTCAATCCCCACCTAGTACCAACCTCGTCATGTCCGTTGTGTCCTGAGCAAGACACTTCACCCTTGCTCCTGATGGGTGCTGGTTAGCGCCTTGCATGGCAGCTCCCTCCATCAGTGTGTGAATGTGTGTGTGAATGGGTAAATGTGGAAGTAGTGTCAAAGCGCTTTGAATACCTTGAAGGTAGAAAAGCGCTATACAAGTACAACCCATTTATCATTTATTTATATGTTCTTCACAGAAAATGAGCCCAAAACAGTGAGTCTCAGTTGGAAAAATTAATTAATTGTATCATCCATCCATCCATCCTTCCATCTTCTTCCGCTTATCCGAGGTCGGGTCGCGGGGGCAACAGCTTAAGCAGGGAAGCCCAGACTTCCCTCTCCCCAGCCACTTCGTCCAGCTCCTCCCGGGGGATCCCGAGGCGTTCCCAGGCCAGCCGGGAGAGATAGTCTTCCCAGCGTGTCCTGGGTCTTCCCCGTGGCCTCCTACCGGTCGGACGTGCCCGAAACACCTTCCTAGGGAGGCGTTCGGGTGGCATCCTGACCAGATGCCCGAACCACCTCATCTGGCTCCTCTCGATGTGGAGGAGCAGCGGCTTTACTTTGAGCTCCCCCCGAATGACAGAGCTTCTCACCCTATCTCTAAGGGAGAGCCCTTAGGAAACTAATTTCGGCCGCTTGTACCCGTGATCTTGTCCTTTCGGTCATGACCCAAAGCTCATGACCATAGGTGAGGATGGGAACGTAGATTGACCGGTAAATCGAGAGCTTTGCCTTCCGGCTCAGCTCCTTCTTCACCACAACCGATCAATACAGCGTCCGCATTACTGAAGACGCCGCACCGATCCGCCTGTCGATCTCACGATCCACTCTTCCCCCACTCGTGAACAAGACTCCGAGGTACTTGAACTCCTCCACTTGGGGCAAGATCTAATTGTATCATTTTTCTTTTAATACAAAATGAAAACGGGTCCCACAGACCCGAACACCACACGTCCAGAGGCGTCTTAACCGGAGAGCCAGGAGGGTGGGGGGAGGGAAACCGGGTGACAGACCTCCTGGTCCTCAACCTGTGCTCCATCATATGCTCTTCTTTTGTGGTATCTCAACTGACAGGTGGCATCTTTCTGCAAAGCTTTGAAAATCGAGATGTGATGAGGCCCTGGAGGAAACGGCTGAACTTTTCACCGGCGCAATTGGAGAGTGCGCGGTATTAAGTGGCCGACCGCCTCGTAGCTGTCACGAACGGGCAAAACATTGACGTACGAGCGCGGTCTTTAGCAGCCATTCATCTGAGTCACGTCGCCAACCTTGGGAAGATGTTGATGCAACACCCTCCTGTCGGCGGCAGCCCAAAGCAAATAGAGACTAGATCATTTTCATAAACACATCTACAAGAGGAATGGTGTTTGACTAAGACGCATGGGCCTTAAAACCACACACTTTGTTTCTTTCACCAAGCGGTGCTTTTAAAGGTGTATTATGATATTATAAACAGTAGGACAAGTGCACACCTGTCTAATAGGTTTTTATTGATGTGCCTGTCGAGGAAGAGGTTTATATTCATTTATTGTGCTAATTCGTGCAAAGAACCTCGCTATAATGGCACAGTATGTAATGAAGTAACCATGTGGTGTGCATCAGAACGCTGAAATGTTCGCTTTGGGTCCCGGGCTCATACAGTGTGGTAAACTTATTTGGAGCACGTATGTCGTTACAGTAGATGAAGACGTATGGCTCTTTTAAAGCTGCTAACAATACCAATCAATAATGGTGAGCGTCTTGGCATCGTCACATTTCATAAATCACCGCCATTGTTTGGGGATGACAGTGATCATTCCCCACAGAGTCGCCGCATGAATGCATGCAAATCATCTCGGTCTTGATCTGGCAGAGGAGCCACCGCCCTGACATCGTCGTGAGGTGAGCAGTGTGGCCTTAGGTTTAGAGGGTCTGTGACAGTCACATGTAGAAGAGAACTACAAACCCTGTTTCCATATGAGTTGAAAATTGTGTTGGATGTAAATATAAACAGAATACAATGATTTGCAAATCATTTTCAACCCATATTCAGTTGAATATGCTACAAAGACAACATATTTGATGTTCAAACTGATAAACATATTTTTTTGTTGCAAATAATCATTAACTTTAGAATTTGATGCCAGCAACACGAGACAAAGAAGTTGGGAAAGGTGGCAATAAATACTGATAAAGTTGAGAAATGCTCATCAAACACTTATTTGGAACATCCCACAGGTGAACAGGCAAATTGGGAACAGGTGGGTGCCATGATTGGGTATAAAAGTAGATTCCATGAAATGCTCAGTCATTCACAAACAAGGATGGGGCGAGGGTCACCACTTTGTCAACAAATACGTGAGCAAATTGTTGAACAGTTTAAGAAAAACCTTTCTCAACCAGCTATTGCAAGGAATTTAGGGATTTCACCATCTACGGTCCGTAATATCATCAAAGGGTTCAGAGAATCTGGAGAAATCACTGCACGTAAGCAGCTAAGCCGTGACATTCGATCCCTCAGGCTGTACTGCATCAACAAGCGACATCAGTGTGTAAAGGATATCACCACATGGGCTCAGGAGCACTTCAGAAACCCACTGTCAGTAACTACAGTTGGTCGTTACATCTGTAAGTGCAAGTTAAAACTCTCCTACGCAAGGCGAAAACCTTTTATCAACAACACCCAGAAACGCCGTCGGCTTCGCTGGGCCTGAGCTCATCTAAGATGGACTGATACAAAGTGGAAAAGTGTTCTGTGGTCTGACGAGTCCACATTTCAAATTGTTTTTGGAAACTGTGGACGTCGTGTCCTCCGGACCAAACGTTTACTGAGTGTTGTTAAAAGGAAAGGCCATGTAACACAGTGGTGAAAATGCCCTTTCCCAACTACTTTGGCACGTGTTGCAGCCATGAAATTCTAAGTTAATTATTATTTGCAAAATAAAACAAAGTTTATGAGTTTGAACATCAAATATCTTGTCTTTGTAGTGCATTCAATTGAATATGGGTTAAAAAGGATTTGCAAATCATTGTATTCCGCTTATATTTACATCTAACACTATTTCCCAACTCATATGGAAACGGGGTTTGTATTTTAGACCTCAAATGGAGGCCGTAAACTGCCACAATGTATACAGCTTCCAATTGATGATACAGTGCATGTAGAAAATTTGATTGTTAACTGTTAACCCGATATAGTAGATCAGTGTTTTTCAACATTTTTTGAGCCAAGGCACATTTTTTTCATTGAAAAAAATCCTTAGACACACCACCAGCAGAAATCATTAAATTGAACTCGATATTGACAAAAAAAAGTCGCCGTCACAATTGTTGGATATGACTTTAAACCTTAACCAACCATCCTTCACTATACCGTTTCAAAGTAGGTGTACTGTCACCACCTGTCACATCAGGCCGTGACTTTTTTGGAGTTTTTTTTCTGTTTTCCTGTATGTAGTGTTTTACTTCTTGTCTTGTGCTCCTATTTTGGCGGCTTTTCCTGTTTTGTTGGTTGTGGAGGGGGGCGTGGTCTGCGGGCCTGTCGCGGAGCGGGGTGTGTAAAGACCGGCTTCAAAGCCAGCGGCAGGTGTTATCTAATCACCTGTCACCCTTATTAGCAGCAGCCTGGAACGATACACGTGGTTGGAGTGGCTGGTGAGCGGACGGATGAGACTGAGAGACATTTGGCTGGAAAGCAAAACCCTACCGCTACATGAAAATAAAAGACTCGTTACCCAGACTACCGGGCCCACGAGAGCATTTTTGTGGTCAGAAGAACCCACAGGAGGGTAACCTCCACATTGGTATTTTCCTGTAGCAGTTTCATGTCTTCCTTTGAGCGATATTTCCCGCATCTACTTTGTTTTAGCGATCAAGAATATTTCAGTTGTTTTTATCCTTCTTTGTGGGGACATTGTTGATTGTCATGTCACGTTTGGATGTACATTGTGGATGCCGTCTTTGCTCCACAGTAAGTCTTTGCTGTCGTCCAGCATTCTGTTTTTGTTTACTTTGTAGCCAGTTCAGTTTTAGTTTCGTTCTGCATAGCCTTCCCTAAGCTTCAATGGCTTTTCTTAGGGGCACTCACCTTTTGTTTATTTTTGGTGTAAGCATTAGATACCTTTTTACCTTCACGCTGCCTCCCGCTGTTTCCGACATCTACAAAGCAATTAGCTACCGGCTGTCACCTACTGATATGGAAGAGTATTACACGGTTACTCTGCGGAGCTCTAGACAGCACCGACACTCAACAACAACACATCATTTGCAGACTATAAATACTGGTTTGCAAAAAATATTCTAAATTGTCCTAATCAAAACAGTGACTATTGGAAAAACTAGTGACTCTTCTGATCTTTTTTTAACGTATAGAGCGGGAGTCGACAACCCGTGGCTCCCCAGCCGCATCTTTAGCACCGCCCTAGTGGCTCCTTGGAGCTTTTTCAAAAATGGAAAAAGATGGGGAAAAATGTGTTGTTTTAATAATGTTTTTGTAGGAGGACAAACATAACACAAACCCTCCTAATTGTTAGAAAGCCCACTGTTGAATATGTTTGTGTTTATGCTTTACATACCTCTTTCACTGATGACAGTATTTGATGAGCGCCATTTTGTCCTACTAATTTCATCTGTCCTTAAACTCACCATAGTTTTGTTTACATTTACAACTTTCTCCGACACTGCCACAGAAAAGACATGTGCCACTCCTTTGTCTCGTTTTGTCCACCAAACCTTTTATGCTGTGCGTGAATGCACAAAGATGAGCTTTGTTGATGTCATTGACTTGTTGGAGTGCTAATAATCGAAGCTAACATGCTATTTAGGATAGCTGTGTGTACATATTGCATTATTATGCCTCGGTTGTGAGTTCAAACCCCGGCCGAGTCATACCAAAGACTTCAAAAATAGGACCCATTACCTCACTGTTTGGCACTCAGCATCAAGGGTTTTATTTGGAGGTTAAATCACCAAAAATGATTCCCGGGCGCGGCCACCGCTGCTGCCCACTGCTCCCCTCACCTCCCATGGGGTGAACAAGGGTATGGGTCAAATGCAGAGGACAAATTTCACCACACCTAGTTGTGTGTGACAATCATTGGTACTTTAACTTATATTTGAGCTCATTTAATTTCCTTTACTTAAGTCCTCTGTGTATTTAATTTATATTTGCATGTCTCATGAAACATTATCTGTATGTAATATTAGCTGTATTTCTGATTGTTCCAGACCACAGCAAACGTTACCCAGCTTGCAAATATTGTAATAAATCCATTAGAATGTATTGCCAATTCCTTGAACTTGGGCACACACTGTATCCCGTGGTTGAAAAACACTGCCTTAATCAATCAAAGGTGTCACCAAAAAACAATCACTACTCCATCTCACTTAAAGACATCATAAGTCAATTTCATAAATAAAAGAGTTATGGTTGAAAACAACAAAAGAAGCAATCACATTCCTTAATGTAAACATCCCAATGACACTGCAGACTTGTATTCTTGGTGATCTGCATCAATTTAGTAACATGTCATCAAAGAGTAAAAATGCATTAAGTTCAATATGCATCATAACAAAAAGGGTAATATTAAGAAAAATGGATAGATGTTGATAGTCCAACTCATACTGACTGGTATACACACATAATACATACTGACTGGTATACACACCTAATACATACTGACTGGTATACACACATAATACATACTGACTGGTATACACACATAATACATTCTGACTGGTATACACACATAATACATACTGACTGGTATACACACACAATACATACTGACTGGTAAACACACATAATACATACTGACTGGTATACACACATAATACTAACTGGTATACACACATAATACACACTGGCTGGTATACACACATAATACATACTGACTGGTATACCCACATAATACACATTGAATGGTATACACACATAATACATACTGACTGGTATACACACATAATACATACTGACTGGTATACACACATAATAAATACTGACTGGTACACACCCATAATACATACTGACTGGTATACACACATATTACATACTGACTGGTATACACACATATTACATACTGACTGGTATACACACATAATACACACTGACTGGTATACACACATAATGCACACTAACTGGTATACACACGTAATATACACTGACTGGTATACACACATAATACATACTGACTGGTATACACACATAATACATACTGGCTGGTATACACACATAATACATACTAACTGGTATACACACATCATACATACTGACTGGTATACACACATCATACATACTGACTGGTATACACACATAATACATACTGACTGGTATACACACATAATACATACTGGCTGGTATACACACATAATACATACTGACAGGTATACACACATAATACATACTGACTGGTATACACAAGCTATGGAGATGATATCAGTAGAAAAAACTGCATTTAGTTTAGGTAATAATGACTCATATATTGGAATATGGGATCCATTATGAAAATTTGTTTTAACTATTAAATGGACCAAAAATATGACTTATTTTATCTTTTTTTTAAAAATTTTTTTATGTTTTTATTTTTTATAAATGTCTGTAATGATAATATCAATCACTACTATGTTGAAATTGTTACTAATATTGATACTGTTGTTGAAAATATTAATTTTTGTTTGACCGCTTTTAGATTGTTTTGTGTCATGTTTGTGTGTCCTGAATGTTGCTGGGTCGGGTTTGGTTTTGGAATTGGAATTGCATTATTATGGTATTGTTGTGTATTGTTTTGTTGGAATGATTAATAAAAATTTAAAAAATAAAAATAAAAAATAAAAAAATAAGTCAATTTCAAACGCTCTGCTAATCGCTAGCTGCTAACAGAGTACTAATCGCTAGATATCTTAAACACTAACATGAATTTAGAAATTTAATTATTTATTCACATTTTTTAAACTACACTAGAGTGTGTTGAATGAATTGGAACAATTGCATGTCAATATAAAAAATACATTAAAATTGAGTCTAGTCAACCAAATTTTCACGAGCCCCCCTGAAGTACCTCTGCAAACCTCTGGGGGGTCACAGTCCCCCTCTTGTAGACCCCTGCTCTAAACAACGCCCGAGTGACTGGACCGTCATACATCTAAAGGCACAGGCATGCATTATTTTGCATTTTTAAACGAAGCAAAGGCTTGCATGCACGCAAACCGCCCAGAAAGCAGGGCTTCCTCTCACATGCAGGACGTGATGATGGACGACGGCAGACTGAATGAGCCCACGTCACGTGACTGCAGCTCGCAGACACATTCATGCACCCAAAAATAACTGAACGGCTCTCCCCCACACCGGCATACAAAGCACAATTCCGGCAAAGGTTGACGTACGTGGGAAATGACACAAGCTCGCAACCGCCGCTAGACACGAAGAACAATCTGTCAGTGGAGAAGGTTTTTTTTGGGGGGTGGGGGCGGGGCTTGCTGGGTCCTGACAGAGCAGCTAAAAATGACAATCTAAGAGCCTGGATGACATTTTGTTTAACAACGTGATGACAGAATGATCCCATGTCTGCGTAACTGTAGCTGCACTCTGGCCAGGAGTCAGCTATTATTCTCTATTTAGCCACTGTCTCTGTTCGTGATGGGTCGAGATGACTTTGTGATGGGGAGGCCTGTGCCATGCAAATATTTACAAAGCACATCCTTAAAGATAGATTGTAATTCCCTGTAGGTGCTGGGATGATGTCGGAGGTCTATTTCCTCTCTCACTGGCCACCGGCACTGCACCAGTCCCGGGCTCTGCCCTCGGCTTCCTCTGAGATCCTGGGATTCGGAGGTCTGGTCATATTGTTTGTTTAGACCACAAGTCTCAGATACAAAAAGTGGAGAAACGAGGATGGTTTTTCTGTTGATAGGGCAGCAAAATCCGCATTTTAACATCAGGCACCTGTCATGATCCGTGGCCCGGGTCATGTTTTTGTTATATTCTGTTAGTTTTGGACTCTCTTAGTTCCTGTTTTTGTGCACCTTTGTTTGCTTTTAGTTACCATGGGTGCTTATTGTTTCCACCTGTCTCTGATTGGTGCTCGAGACGCTCACCTGTTTCCCGAGCACTAATCAGAGGGACTATTTAATTCTGCCTTTGCCGGTCAGTCGGCCTGGCTTCATTGTTTGCTTCTTGCTACCGTTATGTGAGTATTCCTTGTCTCTAGTCTATGCTAAGTGTTAGCCTTAGCGTCCAGTGCGATCGGCACGTTTTTCCTCTGACTTGTTTTCCGTTTTTGGTACTTGTTTGATTTTGACAATAAATCATGTTCCTACCTGCACGTCCTGTCCGGAGTGGTCCGTCTGCATCCCGGGGGGAACGAACCTTGCAGCAAGCTGGGACCACCAGTGTATTCAGCGTATTTTTTAAACTGTTGAAATAATTGGAACAATTGCATGTCAATATAAAACATATTAAAATTGAGTCGAGTCAACCAAATGTTCACGACCCCCCTGAAGTACCTCTGCAAACCTCTAGATTATGTTTACACTGCAGGCCAAAGTGAACCAAATCCGATTTTTTCAAAATCCGATTTTTTTTTTTCCAGCTGACTGTTTAGATTACAAGTAAAAATTGATCTTTATCAGACTCCAGTATAAAGGCGCACAGGCCCTGATGTGGCCCCGATGTCACTTGAATGCGCAAGTGAAAACAAAGAAACTTGACCAGGTTCTTCATCTTTGTAAACACTTTGAGTTTGAAGAGTTTCTTGAATTGGATCATATTAGTACATTGTTTGAGTTTTTTACTTAATCCATTCCATCATTTAATTCCACATACTAATATACTAAAGGTCTTAAGTGTTGTACGTGCATACAAATGTTTTAAATTACATTTTTAGCTAAGGTTATATTTCTTCTCTTTTGTTGAGAATAATTGTTGTATATTCTTGGGTAGCAGGTTATAGTTTGCTTTGTGTATAATTTTAGCTGTTTGCAAATTCATTTTGTCATGGAATTTCAGTATTTTCCCTTCAATAAATAAAGGGTTTGTACGTTCTCTATATTCATCGTGACGTATTATTCTAGTCACTAACCGTGTTTTTTATAACACGGTTAGTGACTGAAATGTACTTTTGTAGTTATGTCCCCATATTTCTACACAATAACTCAGATGTAGTAACACTAGCGAGCTTTAAAGAATATGAAGTGATTTTTGGTCCGATACATATTTAGCTCTATTCAACAATAACTTATATTGTATATTTTTAATAGGATTTTTCCAGTTTATTTTATCAGCAATCATTACACCTAAAAATGTGGTTTCATTTACTCTTTCAATTTCTATTCCATCTATTTGTATTTGTGTTTGGCTTTCCCTTCTACTGTTATCAAATAGCATTATTTTAGTTTTACTGAAGTTTAAGGATCGTCTGTTTTTGTCAAACCATTTCTTTAATTTGTTCGTTTCTTCTGTTATTATTTGTATTAGCTTCTGTGTGTTCTCTCCTGAACAAAACACTGGAGTATCGTCCGCAATAATACTCATTTTATGTTGAAATATTAACTCCGTATCCATATTGGTTCTCAGCTAGTATTCTAATATTTGTTTGTGAAACTCTCCAATCTGTTATTGAACAGTTTTTCAATGATTTTAGAAAATTGGGGAAGTAAAAAAACAGGTCTATAATTTGTAAATTGGTGTTTGTCTCCAGTCTTGTAAATTGGTACAACTTTAGCTATTTTCATTGTGTTTGGGAATTAGCCTCTTTGAAATGACAGGTTGCTAATGCACATTAATGGTCCTGAGATCTATTCAATAACATTTTTTATATTTTCCATATAAATTCCATTACAATCGATTGAAGTCTTGGATTTGCATTTTTTCACCATTTTAACTATTTCCTCTTGGGTCACTTTCTTGAGGAACATTGATTTGGGATTTCTATCTATGATGTCATTGAAGTCCTTAGTTGAAACTGGGTCTGGGATCCTTTCCTCCAATTTCGGTCCAATATTTACAAAGTAATCATTGAAGCTTTCAAATACTTCCTTCATATTGTCATTATTTACGTTTCCGTCTGAGAAGTATTGGGGGTAATCCCTCTTAGTGCCATTTTTAATAATGCTATTGAGGATGCCCCATCTTGCTCTCATATTGTTTTTGTTCCTGTCCCATCATTGACTGTAATATTATTTTGTATGTGTTCGTAGTATACTAGTTAGCTTGTCTTTATACTTTTTGTACCTATTTTCTGTAGTTCTTTGTGTTATACCGTATTTTTCGTAGTATAAGTCGCACCCAAGTATAAGTCGCACCTGCCGGAAATGCACAATAAAGAAGGAAAAAAACATATATAAGTCGCACTGGAGCCCGGCCAAACTATGAAAAAAACTGCGACTTTTAGTCCGAAAAATACGATACATGTTCTATATAATGTATTCTTCTTATTACAAGCATTTTGTAATCATTTTGTCATCCATGGTTGATTGTTCTGTCTCTGCTTTCTACTGAGGTGTTTCCATAGATCAGGGGTCGGCAACCCAAAATGTTGAAAGAGCCATATTGGACCAAAAATACAAAAACAAATCTGTCTGGAGCCGCAAAAAATTAAAAGCCATATTACATACAGATAATGTGTCACGAGATATAAATTGAATCAAGAGGACTTAAAGGAAACTAAATGACCTCAAATATAGCTACAAATGAGGCATAATGATGCAATATGTACATATAGCTAGCCTAAATAGCATGTTAGCATCGATTAGCTTGCAGTCATGCAGTGACCAAATATGTCTGATTAGCACTCCACACAAGTCAATAACATCAACAAAACTCACCTTTCATGCACAACATTAAAGGTTTTGTGGACAAAATGAGACAGAAAAAGAAGTGGCATAAAACATGTCCTAGAAAGTCGGAGAAAGTTATACATGTAAACAAACTATGGTGAGTTCAAAGACCGTCAAAATTAGTAGGACAAAACGGCGCTCGCCAAATACTCGAATCAGTGAAGCATGTTTAATATAAACAGTGTGCTTTGTAACAATTAGGGAGGCTTGTGTCATGTTTGTCCTCCTAAAGAAACCATATTAAAACAAAAAATAGATTTGTTCTTTTCTTTTTCCATTTTTCATACATTTTTTGAAAAGCTCCAGAGAGCCACTAGGGCGGCGCTAAAGAGCCGCGGGTTGCCGACCCCTGCCATAGACAATAAAGTATACAAAAATGACCATATGCTTTGTCTTGTTTCTCATAAGGATTGTGAATGATAAGCAAACTTTCAAAACATGTGCAGTTCCCCTTTAAGGGCAAAGAATCAGATTTGCCGTTCAGTGTAAACAGGCCGTAAAGTGATGAAATAATGTCAAGCAGTTTTATGTAATTATAGGTGAAACTTGTCGATTTGAAAGGAGTAATGGATGATAAATACTAGTAGTGGTGTGTCCTTAGTGTGTGCCTATGGTGAAGGAGGGTTTTAAGTGCTGCGATTGTTCTTTCATTCAGTGCCTGTGGCTTTCTCAGATGTCACATTCTTGCACTTATCTTTATAGCCATTAGCGCTGTCATTCTGCTGGTGTCCCTGCTCAGACTCACCGCCTAAATTCCAGGAATATCACTTGACAAGCCTGCAACAGTGACTTGCAAACAAATTGGCTGATTTGTGTTTTTTTTTGGAAATGTAATGAATAATTAAAAAAAAAAAACATGATATATGGACAAATATGAGTGAGTCGTGTTTCCAATGTCTGGTGTGGGCTCCAGCATGTGCAGGCACATACACAGAGTAACTTAATCAGCTCTCGGCGTCTGAGCCAATGTTGTTTAGCACATTCGAGGCGGTGGTGTTGGAAGCACTGACTTTTTAACACCTCATACAATGCTTAAAGGGGAACATTATCACCAGACCTATGTAAGCGTCAATATATACCTTGATGTTGCAGAAAAAAGATCATATATTTTTTTAACCGATTTCCGAACTCTAAATGGGTGAATTTTGGCGAATTAAACGCCTTTCTAATATTCGCTCTCGGAGCGATGACGTCACATTGTGACGTCACATCGGGAAGCAATCCGCTATTTTCTCAAACACCGAGTCAAATCAGCTCTGTTATTTTCCGTTTTTTCGACTGTTTTCCGTACCTTGGAGACATCATGCCTCGTCGGTGTGTTGTCGGAGGGTGTAACAACACGAACAGGGACGGATTCAAGTTGCACCAGTGGCCCAAAGATGCGAAAGTGGCAAAAAATTGGACGTTTGTTCCGCACACTTTACCGACGACAGCTATGCTACGACCGAGATGGCAAGAATGTGTGGATATCCTGCGACACTAAAAGTAGATGCATTTCCAACGATAAAGTCAAAGAAATCTGCCGCCAGACCCCCATTGAATCTGCCGGAGTGTGTGAGCAATTCAGGGACAAAGGACCTCGGTAGCACGGCAAGCAATGGCGGCAGTTTGTTCCCGCAGACGAGCGAGCTAAACCCCCTGGATGTCTTGGCTCACACCGTCCCTTATGCCACCGAAGATGATCAAGAGAAGAATATCGACCATAGCTTTCCTGGCCTGCTGACATCAACTCCAAAACTGGACAGATCAGCTTTCAGGAAAAGAGCGCGGATGAGGGTATGTCTACAGAATATATTAATTGATGAAAATTGGGCTGTCCGCACTCTCAAAGTGCATGTTGTTGCCAAATGTATTTCATATGCTGTAAACCTAGTTCATAGTTGTTAGTTTCCTTTAATTCCAAACAAACACATACCAATCGTTGGTTAGAAGGCGATCGCCAAATTCGTCCTCGCTTTCTCCCGCGTCGCTGGCTGTCGTGTCGTTTTCATCGGTTTCGCTTGCATGCGGTTCAAACCGATATGGCTCAATAGCTTCAGTTTCTTCTTTTATGGGTTGTACTTGTATAGCGCTTTTTTCTACCTTCAAGGTAGTCAAAGCGCTTTGACACTACTTCCACATTTACCCATTCACACACACATTCACACACTGATGGAGGGAGCTGCCATGCAAGGCGCTAACCAGCACCCATCAGGAGCAAGGGTGAAGTGTCTTGCTCAGGACACAACGGACATGACGAGGTTGGTACTAGGTGGGGATTGAACCAGGGACCCTCGGGTCGCGCACGGCCACTCTTCAATTTCGTTTTCGCTACCTGCCTCCACACTACAACCATCCGTTTCAATACATGCGTAATCTGTTGAATCGCTTAAGCCGCTGAAATTCGAGTTATAATCCGAGCTAGTGTCGCTATATCTTGCTGTTCTATGCACCATGTTTGTTTGTGTTGGCATCACTATGTGACGTCACAGGAAAATGGACGGGTGTATATAACGATGGTTAAAATCAGGCACTTTGAAGCTTTTTTTAGGGATATTGCGTGATGGGTAAAATTTTGAAAAAAACTTCGAAAAATAAATTAAGCCACTGGGAACTGATTTTTAATGGTTTTAACCCTTCTGAAATTGTGATAATGTTCTCCTTTAAAATTGCATGCAACTTTGCAGCAAGTTCATTCATTCATTCATTTTCTATTTATCTCCTTCATTGATGTGCATTTTTGATCAATAGACAATTCAACTGTAACAACAAAACACATATTTACACACCTATGCTTGAGAAGGAACAGGATGAAGAAAATCTTATATGTCCTGCCCCCTTCAACATAATAAGCAATTAATGGATAGCCCAGATTCACAAGTATTCAACCCAAACAAATACATCCAAATATAATGAAAACAAACAAAAATAAACAAGTGCAAAAACTTCATGAAGTTCAAACCAAACAAAAAATAATATACACCTCACGGGATGATACAAAACAAATACAAAATCAGACAAAAAAATAAGTAAAATAATAAATATAAAGCAAAATGTAGACATTGATGGCTTATTGTTCTGTCCTAATATATTTTTTTCAAATGGAATATATTTCTACAATCTTTTATCTCATTGTAAAGAGAATTCCATAGTTTAACCCCCACCACTGATATACACATTTGTTTTAAAGTTGTTTAAAGTTGTCCTTTTGTCATGACTTGGTCCTGGGTGTTTGCTTTTCCGGGATGCAACGGAAAGTTGGCTCGGGCGAGACGGGAATGTGAGTACATTTTTATTTAAACTACAAAAAAAAGGAAGTAAACAAAAGGCGCGCACAATGGCGGAGAACAAACTATGAAACCAAATACTTGCACAAAGGCAAAAACTATGAACAACAAAAAACACTAACTGTGGCAATAATAAACAAAACTTACTTGGCATGGACAAAAACGGCATGAAAAAGCGCAGCAAGGGTCATAAGTGTGTGGAGAGTATAAATGCGGGGATGTCGTCAGAAAGACAAACTGAAAACAATGAACTTAAATACTACAGACATGATTAACGAAAACAGGTGCGTGACTCAAAACGTGAAACAGGTGTGTGACGTGACAGGTGAAAACTAATGGGTAATCATGGAAACAAGACAAGGGAGTGAAAAGCCAGAAACTAAAGAGTCCAATAACTAAAAACATGACTAAAACAAAACATGATTACACAGACATGACACCTTTAAAGTAAAAAAACAAAGTTAAAGTGCCAATGATTGCCACACACACACTAGGTGTGGCGAAATCACCCTTGATCACCCACTGGGAGGTGAGGGGAGCAGTGAGCAGCAGCGGTGGCCACGCCCGGGTATCATTTTTGGTGATTTAACCCCCAATTCCAACCCTTGATGCTGAGTGGTAATGGGTCCCATTTGTATAGTCTTTGGTATGACTCGATGATCTATCATTTGTGCCATTTATCACAATAAATAGCCTTGATGAAATTGTTCAGTTAATTTAGTATTTCTGAATATTTTTTTATCATTTTAAACGCAAAAAAAAAAAATTCACACCTTTAAAAATGTTTTAGATGTATTTTATTATTCCACTTAATGTGACTTACAACATTACAAAAAGGAGAAAACATTTTTATGTTATGAATCCATGCCATCGACATACGTGTTTGACACGCCGTGTGACAAATATGACATGAGAAACGACCCTAAGTAAGGAACTTTTGTCTTAATAATTTGTAAAAAAAAAAAAACATTTACACATGTAAATGTGTTGTTTTATCATACAGTACAGCAGATGGATGAGCGTGATCATAAAGTGTTATCCCCATTTAATATACAGTATCTACAGTCTGCAACACAAAGGAGCTGTGCACAGTGTGGTGAAATACTAGTACCATCCTCTAGGGGGAGTCTGGCATCACTGCAGCCTTAAAGGACAAACACACACACACACACATACTCACACACACACTCATAAAACATGTAATTTGGTTGTCAGCAGCTTGAAATCAGCTTGACGTTTAACAGTAAATCTTTAAAACATAACATGAAGGGAAAAGGTTGAGGTTTTGTCAATGTGACATCACCTTCACACACACACACTCTCCTTTTATTTTACATTGTGTTGTGACTCCACTATGCCATTTGAATCCAGTTGGAACCCAAGAACGCAACTACGAACTCAAGAAAGTCCAACCTCCTCACCTGAACTCGGACACAGTGGGTAGTCTGATCCTGGAGTGTCAGTCACCTTTTGGACAAACAAGACAAGGATTTGGCTAATCCCCTATTAAGGACTTCAGTAAGCCTCTTTAAAAGCCCTTGTATACACACCAGGTTAAATATTGTAGACACACAAAGGTCAGAAAGATTAACCTCTTAGAAAGTGAGCAGACGCCGAAGGGAAGAGATGTAACATCGAGGAATGAGGGTTTGTTTTTGTGCAAAGCAGACATTAAACGTGCACACTGATTAACTGCTGGATCAATTTACAATAAACAAAATCGTGAAAAAACTGAAAACCTTGTGAACTTTAATTGCTGGGTGGCAATCGCGTGACCAGGAGTCACTTCCGGGTTTCAGGCGATGGTCTAGACCAGTGTTTTTCAACCTTTTTTGAGCCAAGGCACATTTTTTGCGTTGAAAAAATTCGGAGGCACACCACCAGCAGAAATCATAAAAAAACGAAACTCAGTTGACAGTAAAAAGTCGCTGTTGCAATTGTTGTATATGACTTTAAAGCATAACCAAGCATGCATCACTATAGCTCTTGTCTCAAAGTAGGTGTACTGTCACCACCTGTCACATCACACCCTGACCTATTTGGAGTTTATTGCTGTTTTCCTGTGTGTAGTGTTTGAGTTCTTGTCTTGCGCTCCTATTTTGGTGGCTTTTTCTCTTTTTTTGGTATTTTCAAGTAGCAGTTTCATGTCTTCCTTTGAGCGATAATTCCTGTATCTACTTTGTTTTAGCAGTCAAGAATATTTCAATTGTTTTTATCCTTCTTTGTGGGGACATTGTTGATTGTCATGTATATTGTGGACGCCGTCTTTGCTCCACAGTAAGTCTTTGCTGTCGTCCAGCATTCTGTTTCTGTTTACTTTGTAGCCAGTTCAGTTTTAGTTTCGTTCCGCATAGCCTTCCCTAAGCTTCAATGCCTTTTCTTAGGGGCACTCACCTTTTGTTTATTTTTGGTTTAAGCATTAGATACCTTTTTACCTGCACACTGCCTCCCGCTGTTTCCGACATCTACAAAGCAATTAGCTACTGGCTGCCACCTACTGATATGGAAGAGTATTACACGGTTACTCTGCCGAGCTCTAGACAGCACTGACACTCAACAACAACACATCATTTGCAGACTATAATTACTGGTTTGCAAAAACTATTTTTAACCCAAAAAGGTGAAATTAGATAATCTAGTGTGCCGCAGCACAGTGGTTGAAAAACACTCGTCTAGACCAGTGTTCTTCAACCTTTTTTGAGGCATTAAGGCACATTCTTTTCCTTCAAAAATCCAGAGGCACACCACCAGCAGAAAAGGTTAAAAAATGAAACTCCACCAGGTCGTCGTGCCTTATTTGCTTTCGTTCTTGTCTTGCGCTGTTATTTTGGTGACCCTTCCTGTTTTGTTGGTGTTTTCCTGTAGCAGTTTCATGTCTTCCTTTGAGCGCTATTCCGCGCACCTGCTTTGTGTTAGCAAGCAAGGCTATGTACGTTGTTGCTATCCTTCTTTGTGTGGACATTGTTGACGCCGTAAGTTTTTGCTGTCGTCCAGCATTCTGTTTCTGTTTACTTTGTAGCCGTTTTGCATAGCCATTGCCTTTTCTTTTCCCTTTTGTTCATTTTTGGTTTAAGCGTTACATACCTTTTTTACCTGCACGCTGCTTCCCGCTGTGGTCTGCATATTGGGATCACGACAAACCATCCTCTTCTCACCCGACACATTCAGACTTTTACAAAACTATTAACTACCTGCTGCCACCTACTGACATGGAGTGTAACACGGTTACCCTACCAAGCTCTACACAGCACAGACACTTGCACATTATTTGCAGATTATAATTATTGATTTGCAAAAAATATTTTTTGGACCAATTAGGTGAAGTTGCATAATCTCCCACGGCACTCCAGACAATATCTCACTGCCCACTAGTGTGCCGGGGCACAATGGTTGAAAAACACTGGTCTAGACCAGGGGTGTCAAACGTAAGGCCCGATGGCCGAATCAGGCCCGCGGAAAGGTTTTATCCGGCCCGCGGGATGAGTTTGCTAAGTATAAAAATTAACCTGAATTTTTGGAATGAAAGCAACTGCTGTTCTAAATGTGTCCACTGGATGTCGCAATAGCAATTCTTTGTATCCTTGTAGATGATACAGGTACAGTTGGGTCTAGGTCAGGGGTCGGCAACCTTTACCACTCAAAGAGCCATTTTGACCCGTTTCCACAAATTAAAGAAAACAATGGGAGCCACAAAACTCTTTTGAAATTTAAAATGAAATAACACTACATACAAAGTTTTTTTTTGCTTTGTGCTATGTATAAACCAGGGGTCTCAGACACGCGGCACGCACCTTAATATGAAAATGTAATGTTTGTGCGGCCCGCAAGTTTTATATGAATGGCGCTTGACAGCATCACACTTGCCAACCCTCCCGATTTTTCCGGTAGACTCCCAAATTTCAGGGCAACTATTCTCTCGAATGTATGCTGATTTTTACCCAAACAACAATAATAAGGGCGTGCCGTGATGTCACTACCTTTAGCGCCCTCTACGGCCTGAACAAACAGTGTGCCAGCCCAGTTACATGTTATATGAGGCTTCTGCAGACACACACGAGTGACTGCAAGGCATACTTAGTCAACAGCCATACAGATCACACTGAGGGTGGCGATATAAACAACTTTAACACTCTTACTAATATGCGCCACACTGTGAACCCACACCAAACAAGAATGACAAACACATTTCGGGAGAACATCCACACCGTAACACAACAGAACAAATACCCAGAATCCCATGCATCCCTAACTCTTCCGGGCTATTTTATACACCCCCGCTACTACCAAAGCCTGCCACCCCAACCCTGCCCCCCCACACATCAACAACACCCCCCCACCCCTCGTGCGTAGGTTGAGGTGGGCGGGGTTTGGTGGTAGCAGGGTGTGTAATGTAGCCCGGAAGAGTTAGGGATGCATGGGATTTTGGGTATTTGTTCTGTTGTGTTTATGTTGTGTTACGGTGTGGATGTTCTCCCAAAATGTGTTTGTCATTCTTGTTTGGTGTGGGTTCACAGTGTGGCGCATATTAATAAGAGTGATATAGTTGTTTATGCGGCCACCGTCAGTGTGATCTGTATGGCTGTTGAACAAGTATGCCTTGCTGTCACTTAGTGTGTGAGCAGTCGCCGCATACAAAATGCGACTGGGCCGGCACGCTGTTTCTTAGGTGAAAAAGCGGACGCGACGACAGGTTGTAGAGGACGCAAAATGCAGTGCCATCACGGCACGCCCTCAATTTTGTTGTCCGGGTGAAAATCGGAGAATGTTTGCCCCGGGAGAGGCAGTGAAATCCGGAAGTCTCCCGGAAAAATCGGGAGGGTCGGCAAGAATGCAGCTGAGCCGCATCAGAGTGGTCAAAGAGCCGAATGCGGCTCCGGAGCCGCGGGTTGCCGACCCCTGGTCCAGGTAAACTTTCACTGTATATTGAATCAATGTGAAGAACACATCCATCGCTCTAAATTGGATATAATGTTTTAGAAACACACATCGTATTAAAAGGGATTAGAAAACAGCCTTAACATAACATTAAAGATTGTTATTTTCAATAAAATAAGTCTGTAATGATCTAAAAAGGCCTAAACATCCAGAACTGAGTGTCGTCCGCATCATATTTTGCTGCCTTACTTTGCTCAATTCTTTCAACAACCAGTTGCAATATTACATATTTATTTTGCTTCCACAAACAACATGTTTTGTTGTTGTAAAGTAATAAATATGAAGAATAATCACGCTATTAGGCGATGTTTACACTAAGATGGATAAGGTTATCCAGCTAGGTAAATCCCACCTAACCTTATCCGTGTCCACATACAACAATGCCACCGTTTAAGACCCCCTCCCCCAGTACCGAGTACGCATGCACGGAATATGCGCACGTCATAGTCACCTCCAGTGTTGCTTTGTGTGCAAGTTCTTAAATGTAACTTATCTGAACAATATCCAGTGTTGTGGTATTTCAATGAACTGGAATCCAGTGTGCTGTGGGGCCCTATTGTAGTGAATCACACCTGAGACATAATAAATTAATCACATCTTTATTAGACATGTAAACAATGTGATAAAGAATATTTAACATTAATCAATCTAGGGATCTAGATATCTGGTCAGGACACTCCTCACTCTTTTGCCTTCACCTTCATTGTCCATTCCTTTTTGGTGACTTTATATACTCTGGACCTAGACGTTGAGTCCGCGACATACATGGCGGACAATAACTGATACAGTCTGCTTTGCCAGTCCAAAAGCATTCGCCGTTTTCCGTAGTTAGTCTTTCCTCGTCGGCCAGGTAATACAAAGCACACGCTACCTTTTTTATCGTATACACGGGAGCCCGCATTCTCGTTGTCTCTCCTTCGACAAATGGACAAAGTTTTTCGCTAAGTAGAATCACAGCTGACTTGGCCAGACATTGGAAAGTTCTCTTGCCGTCTAAAAAGTGTTGTATCCCAAATAGCTGCAATCGCTTTCTCTTTCTCTTTCTCATGTGTGATTTCCACAAGCGTCTGTACATACGGAAGGAGAAACTCTGGCATGTCTGGATGACTCGCCTCCATATTGCCAGTGTTTACCTCCGAGTTACAAAACTATTATTTATTATGAAGCTGGCTGTGGCGAGTTCTTTCTGACGTCACTTCCTCTCCGAACTCAGTTTGTGAACGATCAATGAGTCCATTCAAAGCTAAGAGCCGGAGATTCAAGAAATACACGGCACACTTACCCGTGTAAAAATATTTCTGAGGAGGGGAACCTTAAACGATGGTTTAGTGTGATCCAGCTCTCACTGGATTGGTTCGCAGCCGAGTGTGAAGCGACTGGGATGAGAATCAGCACCTCCAAGTCCGAGTCCATGGTTCTCGCCCGGAAAAGGGTGGAGTGCCATCTCCGGGTTGGGGAGGAGACCCTGCCCCAAGTGAAGGAGTTCAAGTACCTCGGAGTCTTGTTCACGAGTGAGGGAAGAGTGGATCGTGAGATCGACAGGCGGATCGGTGCAGCGTCTTCAGTAATGCGGACGCTGTATCAATCCGTTGTGGTGAAAAAGGAGCTGAGCCGGAAGGCAAAGCTCTCAATTTATCGGTCGATCTACGTTCCCATCCTCACCTATGGTCATGAGCTTTGGGACAAGATCACGGGTACAAGCGGCTCTCCCTTAGAGATAGGGTGAGAAGCTCTGTCATCCGGGGGGAGCTCAAAGTAAAGCCACCGCTCCTCCACATGGAGAGGAGCCAGATGAGGTGGTTCGGGCATCTGGTCAGGATGCCACCCGAACTTCTCCCTCGGGAGGTGTTTAGGGCACGTCCGACCGGTAGGAGGCCACGGGGGAAACCCAGGACACGTTGGGTAGACTATGTCTCCCGGCTGGCCTGGGAACGCCTCGGGATCCCCCGGGAAGAGCTGGACCAAGTGGCTGAGGAGAGGAAAGTTTGAGCTTCCCTGCTTAGGCTGCTGCCCCCGCGACCCGACCTCGGATAGGCGGAAGAAGATTGATGGATAGATGGATGGTTTAGTGTGGCTGAAACGGGGCTTAGGTTAAATAATTATTCGTTTAAGGGGTTAAACGACTTAGTTTTTAGTCATTCTAAGGCCATGTCTACACTGCTATCAAGCACTATGGAGTGCCAGTCAAAATGGTAGTGAATCCTATGCAGGATCGGGCTTGTGATGTCAAGGCAGACTGACTAGTTGAAATTGGAGCGCATGCAAGAACTGGTGAGTGCACATCGGCTTAAAGGAGAACATTATCACAATTTCAGAAGGGTTAAAACCATTAAAAATCAGTTCCCAGTGGCTTATTTTATTTTTCGAAGTTTTTTTCAAAATTTTACCCATCACGCAAAATCCCTAAAAAAAGCTTCTATGTGCCTGATTTTAATCATCGTTATATACACACCCGTCCATTTTCCTGTGACATCACACAGTGATGCCAACACAAACAAACATGGCGCATAGAACAGCAAGCTATAGCGACATTAGCTCGGATTCAGACCCGGATTCCAGCGGCTTAAGCGATTCAACAGATTACGCATGTATTGAAACGGATGGTTGTAGTGTGGAGGTAGGTAGCGAAAACGAAATTGAAGAAGAAACTGAAGCTATTGAGCCATATCGGTTTGAACCGTATGCAAGTGAAACCGACGAAAACAACACGACAGCCAGCGACACGGGAGAAAGCGAGGACGAATTCGGCGATCGCCTTCTAACCAACGATTGGTATGTGTTTGTTTGGCATTAAAGGAAACTAACAACTATGAACTAGGTTTACAGCATATGAAATACATTTGGCAACAACATGCACTTTGAGAGTGCAGACAGCCCAGTTTTCATCAATTAATATATTCTGTAGACATACCCTCATCCGCTCTCTTTTCCTGAAAGCTGATCTGTCCAGTCCAGTTGGAAATGCATCTGCTTTGAGTGTCGCAGGATATCCACACATTCTTGCCATCTCTGTCGTAGCATAGCTTTCGTCGGTAAAGTGTGCGGAACAAACGTCCAATGTCTTGCCACTTTCGCATCTTTGGGCCACTGGTGCAACTTGAATCCGTCCCTGTTTGTGTTGTTACACCCTCCGACAACACACCGACGAGGCATGATGTCTCCAAGGTACGGAAAACAGTCGAAAAAACGGAAAATAACAGAGCTGATTTGACTCGGTGTTTGTAATGAGAGTCCAATAACTAAACAAAACAAAACATGACTAATACAAAACATGGTCACACAGACATGACACCGACAACACACCGACGAAAGTGAGAAAATGGCGGATTGCTTCCCGATGTGACGTCACAACGTGACGTCATCGCTCCAAGAGCGAATAATAGAAAGGCGTTTAATTCGCCAAAATTCACCCATTTAGAGTTCGGAAATCGGTTAAAAAATATATATGGTCTTCTTTCTGCAACATCAAGGTATATATTGACGCTTACATAGGTCTGGTGATAACGTTCCCCTTTAAGATCTTGCCACTGGATGCTGATGGCGCTCGCTGCAGTCTACACAAAGCGTCGAGCCATGAGATATTAAGTAAGAGGCTATAAAAGCGTGCTCGGATTTGTGTGATTGACTGAAAATGATGGCCAGCGCTCGTATAACTGCATATTCAAGTTCTCAATACAAGACAGTTTGAAAGCGTAACGATGTTAAAGTGCCGCCGAGGGAGCCTCAGCCTGATGTTTTATTGGCTGTGTATTTTTGGCCAAGAATCACTCTGCACAAGACCACTTGTTTGCTAAAAAGCATGATTCTTTTTTTCTAATAAAAAAACAAAAACAAAAAACACTGTTCTTCCTGTTCACTGACCAAAACAGAAAACAGATGAGTGTTTGTTCCCAAACCTTTTTTTGCACATCAGTGTATAAATGCACACTATGGGCTGTATTTTTTTTTATTGTTTTTTTTCTTCATAGCAGCTTATGATGAAGGATATGGCCAATTAAAATGGTGCGGCCTGGCACAGAAAAGGCTTATTGTGTGGAGTGAAATTGATTGTCATAGAATTAGTGTGCTGAAGACAGACTAATACTGTCAGCGACATGAGTTTCTGCGTGCACGGACAGCTGTTTACCAGTGTTGCAAAAGCCTCCCCCCCCCCCCGGGATGAAATCATCATTTCTCTCACTATGGCGAATGCTTCGCTCTATAAAAGTGGACAGGGGGCGATGGGCAATTTTCGATTCCATTTCCCCACTTCACTAACTGTTGGCTACATGGCAGTGCGGGATAACTGAGCCGTAATGCTGGTGTGTGGGACCGAGCACCATTAGAATAAGCATTTGCATAATACCATTCTGTCATTGAGCAAATTAAGTATATGAAATGAGGCAATCTGCGGGAATAAACCCTGCATGTTAAATATTGTAAAGATGTGCACCAGGAACAAAAGTCTTCGCCGAGGCAAATGAGAAGACATGGACCTATCAGTTGTCAAGTGGCAACACTCGACTCACCTCAAGGCGGGAGGAGGTAAGCGTCCTCATGTGTGCAACTAAGCCTCCGGAAGGCATGTAATCAGCCCAATGATTACTTAGTGGCTATCCGTGTAAAGTGACAGGCCTGACCGATGTGGCTACAGGAGAGTGGGCCGAGTGGATGGCACGGATCAGGCCGGGGAGGTCGGAAAGCGACGCCCCGGCTGCATTTGGCCCAGCTGATCTTCCATTAAGGAGGGCATGGACACCACGCAGAGCAGGCCGTGGGTGGAGCAGCAGCCAAGACCTGTCATACTCTTTGCATTTGCTGCAAGGCAAGCAAAGCTTCACACAGTCAAGCATTGTTTTTTTTTTTTTGGTCATCAGAGCATTATGTGTACAGAACGTGGAAATAGCTGAATATGCAAAACCCAAAACCAGTGAAGTTGGCAATGGTAACAAAAAAAACAAAAAAAAAACAGAATACAATGCTTTTCAAAAACCTTTTCAACTTATATACAATTGAATAGACTGCAAATACAAGATATTTAAAGGCCTGCTGAAATGCGATTTTCTTATTTAAACAGGCATAGCAGGTCCATTCTATGTGTCATACTTGATCATTTCGCGATATTGCCATATTTTTGCTGAAAGGATTTAGTAGAGAACATCGACGATAAAGTTCGCAACTTTTGGTTGCTGATAAAAAAGCCTTGCCTCTACCGGAAGTAGCAGACGAGTAGCGTGACGTCACAGGTTGTGGAGCTCCTCACATCCGCACATTGTTTACAATCATGGCCACCAGCAGCGAGAGCGATTCGGACCGAGAAAGCGACGATTTCCCCATTAATTTGAGCGAGGATGAAAGATTCGTGGATGAGGAAAGTGAGAGTGAAAGACTAGAGGGCAGTGGGAGCGATTCAGATAGGGAAGGTGCTGTGAGAGGCGGGTGGGACCTGATATTCAGCTGGGAATGACTAAAACAGTAAATAAACACAAGACATATACAGTATATACTCTATTAGCCACAACACAACCAGGCTTATATTTAATATGCCACAAATTAATCCCGCATAACAAACACCTCCCCCCTCCCGTCCATATAACCCGCCAATACAACTCAAACACTTGCACAACACACTCAATCCCACAGCCCAAAGTACCGTTCACCTCCCCAAAGTTCATACAGCACATATATTTCCCCAAAGTCCCCAAAGTTACGTACGTGACATGCACATAGCGGCACGCACGTACAGGCAAGCGATCAAATGTTTAGAAGCCGCGCTGAATGCGTACTCACGGTACCGTGTCTGCGCACCCAACTCATAGTCCTCCTGGTAAGAGTCTCTGTTGTCCCAGTTCTCCACAGGCCAACGGTAAAGCTTGACTCTCATCTTCTGGGAATGTAAACAATGAAACACCGGCTGTGTTTGTGTTGCTGCAGTCGGCCGCAATACACCGCTTCCCACCTACAGCTTTCTTCTTTGCTGTCTCCATTGTTCATTGAACAACTTGCAAAAGATTCACCAACACAGATGTCCAGAATACTGTGGAATTTTGCGATGAAAACAGATGACTTAATAGCTGGCCACCATGCTGTCCCAAAATGTCCTCTATACTCCGTGACGTCACGCGCTGACGTCATCATACCGAGACGTTTTCAGCAGGATATTTCGCACAAAATTTAAAATTGCACTTTAGTAAGCTAACCCGGCTGTTTTGGCATGTGTTGCAATGTTAAGATTTCATCATTGATATAAAAACTGCGTGGTCCGTAGTAGTGGGTTTCAGTAGGCCTTTAATGTTTGAACTGAGACACAATTTTTTTTTTTTTGCAAATAATCATTAACTTACAATTTAATGGCAGCAACACATTGCAAAAAAGGGGCATTTTTACCACTGTGTTACATGGCCTTTCCTTTTAACAACACTCAGTAAACATTTGGGAACCGAGGAAACCAATTTTTGAAGCTTTTCAGGTGGAATTATTTCCTATTCTTGCTTGATGTACAGCTTAAGTTGTTCAACAGTCCAGGGTAGGGATATCCGATAATATCGGACTGCCGATATTATCGGCTGATAAATGCTTTACAATGTAATATCGGAAATTGACGGTATCGGTTTCAAAATTAGCGGTTTCAAAAAGTAAAATGTATGACTTTTTAAAACGCCGCTGTGTACACGGACGTAGGGAGAAGTACAGAGCGCCAATAAACCTTAAAGGCACTGCCTTTGCGTGCCGGTCCAGTCACATAATATCTACGGCTTTTCACACACTCACAAGTGAATGCCCCGCATACTTGGTCAACAGCCAAGCCCTTGCAGCACTAACTCTTCCGGGACGCTACAATATACACCCCCCTAACCCCCTAACCCCCGCCCCCCCAACCCAGCCCACCTCAACCTCCTCATGCTCTGTCATGGAGAGCATGTCCCAAATTCCAAGCTGCTGTTTTGAGGCATGTTAAAAAAAATAATGCACTTTGTGGCTTCAATAATAAATATGGCAGTGCCATGTTGGCATTTTTTTCCATAACTTGAGTTGAAGTTGTTCTCTTATTTTGGAAAACCTTATTACATTATTTAATGCATCTAGCAGGGAATCACAATAAAATTAGGCATAATAATGTGTTAATTCCAGAACTGTATATATCGGTATCGGTTGATATCGGTATCGGTCATTAAGAGTTGGACAATATCGGAATATCGGATATCGGCAAAAAAGGCATTATCGGACATCTCTAGTCCAGGGTCTCCGCTGTGGTATTTAACGCTTCATAATGCGCCACACATTTTCAGTGGGAGACAGGTCTGGACTACAGGCAGGCCAGTCTAGTACCCGCACTCTTTTACTATGAAGCCACACTTTTGTAACACGTGCAGAATGTGGCTTGGCATTGTCATGCTGAAATAAGAAGGGGCGTCCATGATTACATTGCTTGGATGGCAACATATGTTGCTCTAAAACCTGTATGTACCTTTCAGCATTAATGGTGCCTTCACAGATGTGTATGCCTTGGGCACTAATACACCCCCATACCATCACAGATGCTGTTTTTCTTTTCAACTTTTTGCCTATAACCGTTCAGATGGTTCTTTTCCTCTTTGGTCCGGAGGACACGACGTCCACTGTTTCCAAAAATAATTTGAAATGTGGACTTGTCAGACCACAGAACACTTTTCCACTTTGCATCAGTCCACCTTAGATGAGCTCGGGCCCAGCAAAGCCGGCGGCGTTTCTGGGTGTTGTTGATAAATGGCTTTCGCTTTACATAGTAGAGTTTTAACTTGCACTTACAGATGTAGCGACACACCGTAGTTACTGAAAATGGTTTTCTGAAGTGTTCCTGAGCCCATGTGGTGATATCCTTTACACACTCATGTCACTTTTTGATGCAGTACCGCCTGAGGGATCGATTCTCAGATTCTCTGAACCTTCCGATGATATTACGGACCGTAGATGGGGAAATCCCTAAACTCCTTGCAATAGCTCATTGCAAGATGTTGTTCTTAAACTGTTTGACAATTTGCTCAGGCATTTGTTGACAAAGTGGTGACCCACGCCCCATCCTTGTTTGTGAATGACTGAGCATTTCATGAAAGCTGCTTTTATACCCAATCATGGCACCCACCTGTTCCCAATTAGCCTGTTCACCTCTGGGATGTTCCAAATAAGTGTTTGATGAGCATTCCTCAGCTTTCTCACTGTTTTTTGTCACTTGTGTCAGCTTTTTTGAAACAGAACTTCTCATTCTTCTACACCAAACTCACCTAAGCTTTTCTTTATACAGCAGACCTTGCGTTGTGCACTGGAACTGGAAAGGGCCGTCCTCAAAATGTTCTCACAAATGTATAGATACATAGGATCGTCTCATAGCACGAGTTCCAACACAATTATTGATTACGACTCATGTCTCAATAAATTATCCAGGCTAGACCTGGGTCGATAAACAATATTATTGTCAGCATTATTTTCAGACCCAATTAATGTAATGTCAATTTAATATAGTGTAATCATATTATATGATAAAAAAAATAATAATGCAACCAACCCTTTCAAACACAATGAACTTTGATTTTTTTATCAGTACTATTGTAATTGAAAGGTCAACAACTTTTAATAATCCTAAATAGGTAAACACACTTAAAAATTAAACAGACTGTTAGCAAAAATTGTTAATTAGTATTGAACATCTTGAAGTGCATTAGTGCCCTCAGTTGGAAAACTGGGCCGGCTTGTTTGTTTTGTTGTCTTTTTTATTGTTGTTGCCGTAACTTTCCGACAAATTGGACATACTGGCTTGTACAAACCCCAAAAGCAGTTTAGTTGTCACGTTGTGTAAATGGTAAATAAAAACAGAATACAATGATTTACAAATCCTTTCCAACTTATATTCAATTGAATAGGCTGCAAAAACAAGATATTTAACGTTCGAACTGGTAAACTATTTTTTGCAAATATTAGCTCATTTGGAATTTGATGCCTGCAACATGTTTCAAAAAAAGCTGGCACAAGTGGCAAAAAAGACTAAGGACGTTGAGGAATGCTCATCAAACACTTATTTTGAACATCCCACAGGTGAACAGGCTAATTGGGAACCAGTGGGTGCCATGATTGGATATAAAAGAAGCTTCCATGAAATGCTCAGCCATTCACAAACAAGGATGGGGCGAGGCTCACCACTTTGTAAACAAACGCGTGAGCAAATTGTCGAACAGTTTAAGAACAACATTCTTCAATGAGCTGCTGCAGGGAACAGGTTTTGGAGCAACATATGTTGCCATCCATAAAACGTTTTCATGGACGCCCCTGCTTATTACAGCAAGACAATGCCAAGCTACGTGCTACAAAAGTGTGGCTTCGTAGTAAAAGAGTGTGGGTACTAGACTGGCCTGCCTGTAGTCCAGACCTGTCTCTCATTGAAAATGTGTGGTGCATTATGAAGTAAAATACCACAACGGAGACCCCGGACTGTTGAACAACTTAAGCTGTACATCAAGCAAGAATGGGAAATAATTCCACCTGAAAAGCTTCAAAAATGTGTCGTCTCAGTTCCCACACATTTACTGAGTGTTGTTAAAAGGAAAGGCCATGTAACACAGTGGTAAAAATGCCCCTCTGACAACTTTTTTGCAATGTGTCACAGGAACATGGCCTTTTTTTGATGGCTGCAAAGGTTTCCAAGTTGATTTTCATTCAGTCAGATTAATTTATTTCTTGACTATCGGCCCATGCAGGCCTAATCCAGAAATATGACAGTTTTTTTTTTTTCTTCTTTTTTTTTTCGTAAATTCATATATTCGTCTCCAATCTGGGGGTCCGATGCCCTGCCAGTGGCCTGACCAGGCAGTGAACTCCTGCATTCCTAAAAAACACGGTCATCCAGCCTCTGTAATTTGTCATGTTGGAGGCTGACAGTAAAAGGTCATCCACTCCCATCGCTGGAGGCAAGAAAAAGCACCAGGATGAAAGTGCACGTTCAGACCACGGCCATCCTAGCACTGGGAAGACACACACACACACACACACACACACACACACACACACACACACACACACACACACACACACACACACACACACATCTTTATCTAATCTAGGCAAGCTATCTGTCTTATATTTCCCACACTATCTGACTAGAGAAGAACAAGCAGGTCCAATATGGCGCAAAGTCATAATCCAAAGTGTACCGATCCTTTGGTGGCTTGCAACAGGATTGTGTCTACGTTTATTGTTTTTATTTTTTTATTTTATTTAAAAAAAGATTTATATATATTTTTGTTCTGTCCAGCTTCTCAGGCAAATCATATAGTTGATGTAGATGCCCATATCGGCTGTTCAGATTTACCTTAGAAAAGAGAAGTGTGGGATACTTCTCTTGTTGCCTTATTTGTATTTGACTTTATTAAATGTATTTATATTATTATTTGGGGCAGCCGGGCCAAAGCAGGAGGGGATAGAAAGAGAAAAAAAGGAAGACAGAGGGGGAAATTGTGGGGACAAGAGGGGGATAAAACAGAGGGACAACAATAACAACAACAACAATAACAATAGCAACAACAACAATATAACAAAATCAGCAAATAGGATATGTACAAATATGATGGTAAAAGTGATAGCAAAGAAGCAGTAAGTGAAATAAATAATAATACAGAAATGACAATGAGCATTATTACACTACAAATGAAGCAATACAAATACCAATAGAAATATCACTATTGATAATGAACAATAACAATAATTACCTCTATTATCAATAATACAATTGTTCAAATGCAACAATACATATATGTAATGATAACTTGAAATACAAAAGAAAGCAGATGAATGGAGGGGAAGAAAGAGGAGTAAACTATATTAACATTGTAGATTGTTATAGTAACAATAGAAACAGCACTATTGATCATGAATAATAACAATAATTACCTCTATCATCAACAATTGTTCAAATGCAACAAAACATATATGTAATGATAACTTGAAATACAAAAGAAAGCAGATCAATGGAGGGGAAGAAAGAGAGGCCAACTATATTAACCTTGTAGATTGTTATAGTAACAATAGAAATAGCACTATTGGTCATGAATAATAACAATAATTACCTCTATCATCAACAATACAATTGTTCAAACGCAACAATACATATATGTAATGAAAACTTGAAATACAAAATAAAGCAGATAAATAGAGGGGAAGAAAGAGAGGTCAACTATATTAACCTTGTAGATTGTTATAGTAAGAATAGAAATAGCACTATTGATCATGAATAATAACAATAATTACCTCTATTATCAACAATACAATTGTTCAAATGCAACAATACATATATGTAATGATAACTAGAGATACAAAATAAAGCAAATAAATGGAGGGGAAGAATGAGAAGCCAACTATATTAACCTTGTAGATTGTTATAGTAACAATAGAAATAGCACTATTGATCATGCATAATAACAATAATTACCTCTATTATCAACAATATAATTGTTTCAACGCAACAATACATATATGTAATGAAAACTTGAAATACAAAATAAAGCAGATAAATAGAGGGGAAGAAAGAGAGGTCAACTATATTAACCTTGTAGATTGTTACAGTAACAATATAAATAACACTATTGATCATGAATAATAACAATAATTACCTCTATCATCAACAATTGTTCAAATGCAACAATACATGTATGTAATGATAACTTGAAATACAAAATAAAGCAGTTAAATGGAGGGGAAGAATGAGAAGGCAACTATATTAACCTTGTAGATTGTTATAGTAATAATAGAAATAGCACTATTGATCATGAATAATAACAATGATTATTTCTATTATCAACAATACAATTGTTCAAATGCAACAATACATATATGTAATGAAAACTTGAAATACAAAATAAAGCAGATAAATAGAGGGGGAAGAATGAGAAGCCAACTATATTAACCTTGTAGATTGTTATAGCTGCATTAGAAATATCACTATTGATAATGAATACTAACAATGATTACCTCTATTATCAACAATACAATTGTTCAAATGCAACAATACATATATGTAATGATAACTTGAAATACAAAAGAAAGCAGATAAATGGAGGGGAAGAATGAGAAGCCAACTATATAACCTTGTAGATTGTTATAGTAACAATAGAAATAGCACTATTGATCATAAATAATAACAATAATTACCTCTATCATCAACAATTGTTCAAATGCAACAATACATAAATGTAAGGATAACTTGAAATACAAAAGAAAGCAGATACATGGAGGGGAAGAAAGAGAAGCCAACTATATTAACCTTGTAGATTGTTAGAGTTACAATAGAAATATCACTATTGATATTGAATAATAACAATGATTACCTCTATTATCAACAATACAATTGTTCAAATGCAACAATACATATATGTAATGATAACTAGAGATACAAAAGAAAGCAGATAAATGGAGGGGAAGAATGAGAAAGAAGCCAACTATATTAACCTTGTAGATTGTTATGGTAACATTAGAAATAGCACTATTGATCATGAATAATAACAACAATTCCCTTTATCATCAACAATTGTTCAAATGCAACAATACATGTATGTAATGAAAATTTCAAATACAAAATAAAGCAGATATATAGAGGGGAAGAAAGAGAGGCCAACTATATTAACCTTGTAGATTGTTATAGTAACAATAGAAATAGCACTAGTGATCATGAATAATAACAATAATTACCTCTATCATCAACAATTGTTCAAATGCAACAATACATTAATGTAATAATAACTTGAAATACAAAAGAAAGCAGATCAATGGAGGGGAAGAAAGAGAAGCCAACTATATTAACCTTGTAGATTGTTATGGTCACAATAGAAATAGCACTATTGATCATGAATAATAACAATAATTACCTCTATCATCAACAATTGTTCAAATGCAACAATACATTAATGTAATAATAACTTGAAATACAAAAGAAAGCAGATCAATGGAGGGGAAGAAAGAGGAGTCAACTAAATTAACCTTGTAGATTGTTATAGTAATAATAGAAATAGCACTACTGATCATGAATGATAACAATAATTACCTCTATTATCAAGAATACAGTTGTTGAAATGCAACAATACATATATGTAATGATAACTAGAGATACAAAATACAGCAAATAAATGGAGGGGAAGAATGAGAAGCCAACTATATTAACCTTGTAGATTTTTATAGTAACAATAGAAATAGCACTATTGATCATGAATAATAACAATAATTACCTTATTAATTGTTCAAATGCAACAATACATATATGTAATGATAACTTGAAATACAAAAGAAAGCAGATAAATAGAGGGGGAAAAAGAGGAGTCAACTATATTAACCTTGTAGATTGTTTTAGTAAAAATGTGTTTACATTTACAATGTGTGGAAGAATGAGTCCAGTCACATGTTGTCTTTTCAAATGAATCCACGCCTTCTTTTCACATCTAAATCTAGCATCCGCAGATCCAAGACACTCCCCAAGACTAAAATGAAATATCGTACCCTCTGAGAGTAAGTAAGAATTGAAGAAGAGAGCGCGTTGCACCACTCATCATACTCCTGTTCACTGTAGTGACATAGCCGGCTAACGACACCTTCCGCTGGCTTTATATTTCATGTTGCAGGATAGTTGCACATTTAGTTTTAAAGCCGACACGCTATCCATTACATCGGGCCACCTCTGACTGGGCTCCGATAGAGAGGGCAGCTCTCACAGCAGCTCATCCATCATGCACAATATCAATTGATTCCCAAACATAAACAGAGCATCTTTGATATAATGGGCCAGCTGGATCAGTGGAGGGGGGCTTTAGAGGCATCCCGACAGAATAGTCCGGCTTCTGTCTGCTGCCCTCTCTTTCCAGACTGGCGTGATTTAGCCGCGTCCCGTGCTTCCTGCAATTATTTTTACTTCCGAAGCACAACACTGCCGGAGCCTATAGCGCTGTGACACCGTGGGGCTGGCCTCTAATGACTCATTCAGTCCACGCAGGCGTGCACGTCTATTAACCCCTTCTCTTGCCTGTAGTGCACCTTGAAAAAAACAGCATACCAGTGCAGAAGCATGCATACTGCTAATAGCTGAAGGTATGGGGGGGAGAAAAAAGGGCAGACTGCTTGAAAACCGTATGGAAGGACGATAATGAGGAGTGGGCAGGGAGCATGCTGGACACATGGCGTGTGTGGGCCTAGCTGTGCATCAATAACTACATGCTAAAGAACTGACGAGAAACTTCCCACAACAATTTTATTTATTTTAATTATTTTATTTATTTTATTTTATTTTATTTTATTTTTTTAAAGTTTTTTTTTCTATTTTTTTTTTTTTATCGTGCTCTGTTTGTGTTGTGTTGTGTTTGCTCGTTTTTCTTGTGTTATCTTTTAACCTGCCTATTGTACAGCACTTTGGCTACGCTTTATAAATAAAGTTGATTTGATTTGATTTGACAATGTATACCTCCTCCTACTGTTTAATCATGAAAACAGATTAATTGAGATACTTGATGAAATTCCAACTGTAGAGTAGGGATGTCCCCATACCAATATGTTGACACCGGTACCAAAATGTATTTCAATACTTTATTTATAAAAGTATCGAAAGGTTTTGAAACTTTTTTAAGGGGGAACATTATCACAATTTCAGAATGGTTAAAACCATTAAAAATCAGTTCCCAGTGGCTTATTATATTTTTTGAAGTTTTTTTCAACATTTTACCCATCACGCAATATCCCTAAAAAAAGCTTCAAAGTGCCTGATTTTAACCATCGTTATAAACACCCGTCCATTTTCCTGTGACGTCACATAGTGAAGCCAACACAAACAAACATGGCGGAAAGAACAGCAAGCTATAGCGACATTAGCTCGGATTCAAACTCGGATTTCAGCGGCTTAAGCGATTCAACAGATTACGCATGTATTGAAACGGATGGTTGTAGTGTGGAGGCAGGTAGCGAAAACGAAATTGAAGAAGAAACTGAAGCTATTGAGCCATATCGGTTTGAACCGTATGTAAGCGAAACCGACGAAAACGACACGACAGCCAGCGACACGGGAGAAAGCCAGGACGAATTCGGCGATCGCCTTCTAACCAACGATTGGTATGTGTTTGTTTGGCATTAAAGGAAACTAACAACTATGAACTAGGTTTACAGCATATGAAATACATTTGGCAACAACATGCACTTTGAGAGTGCAGACAGCCCAATTTTCATCAATTAATATATTCTGTAGACATACCCTCATCCGCGCTCTTTTCCTGAAAGCTGATCTGTCCAGTTTTGGAGTTGATGTCAGCAGGCCAGGGAAGCTGGGGTCGATGTGAGCCAAGACATCCAGGGGGTTTAGCTCGCTCGTCTGCGGGAACAAACTGCCGTCATTGCTTGCCGTGCTACCGAGGTCCTTTGTCCCTGAATTGCTCACACACTCCGGCAGATTCAATGGGGGTCTGGCGGCAGATTTCTTTGACTTTATCGTTGGAAATGCATCTGCTTTGAGTGTCGCAGGATATCCACACATTCTTGCCATCTCTGTCGTAGCATAGCTTTCGTCGATAAAGTGTGCGGAAAAAACGTCCAATTTCTTGCCACTTTCGCATCTTTGGGCCACTGGTGCAACTTGAATCCGTCCCTGTTCGTGTTGTTACACCCTCCGACAACACACCGACGAGGCATGATGTCTCCAAGGTACGGAAAACAGTCAAAAAAACGGAAAATAACAGAGCTGATTTGACTCGGTGTTTGAGAAAATGGCGGATTGCTTCCCGATGTGACGTCACATTGTGACGTCATCGCTTCGAGAGCGAATATTGAAAAGGCGTTTAATTCGCCAAAATTCACCCATTTAGAGTTCGGAAATCGGTTAAAAAAATATATGGTCTTTTTTCTGCAACATCAAGGTATATATTGACGCTTACATAGGTCTGGTGATATTGTTCCCCTTTAAATAAAGGAGACCACCAAAAAAATGGTATTACTGGCTTTATTCTAACAAAAGTTGTGTGGTGTTCGGGTCTGTGGGACCCGTTTTCATTTTTTATTAAATCCAATACAATCCAATCCAATCCACTTTATTTATGTAGCACATTTAAACAGCAAAAATGTTTCCAAAGTGCTGCACAACAATATTAAAAACAATATTCAAATATTATCCTTAGCTCCACCAATTTTTGAACAAAACCAAAAAAATAAATAATTATAAAAACAATATAAAAACAATATAAAAATAAATATGATTGAAAGAAAAATGATACAATTAATTTTTCAAACTGAGGCTCACTGACTTTGGCTCATTTTCTGTGAAGAACATACATTAGAATACATATTTAATGACCACACACACCATACACCCCCCCTACACATTTCTATTACATATAAGATGTCCGGGTCCACCGGGGCTAATAGAAGTGTGGAAATTGATGTTCTGTGTACCACACACACACACACACACACACACACACACACACACACACACACACACACACACACACACACACACACACACACACACACACACACACACAGCAGGCCTAGACAGGAGGAGGACAGAGTGTAGGTACACAGAACATCAGAGGGTCAAATGTGCGAGAAAATGAGAGCAGACAGTGTTGACAAACAATGTTGCAACCTTGTGTGGGAACCGCAGGTGCGGGAACACAAAAGAAGAATCCCTGTGGGATGCAGAAACTGGCAGAGAAATGTTCCGTGCAACGTTCATATTGTTGTTACTCAGCCAGCGTTTGTGGGTCTGATGGACCCGTTGCATTTTGTGGCTTTTAATGCCTCACAATCAAACACTTTTATGTTAAAATACTGAACAGATGTTTATTGGGATAAGGTAAACATATGTTCAGTATTTTAACATAAAAGTGTTTGATTGTGAGGCATTAAAAGCCACAAAATGCAACGGCAAACGCTGGCTGAGTATGAAATTCCAACTATAGAGTAGGATTGTCCCCATACCAATATTTTGGTACAGGTACCAAAATGTATTTCGATACTTTATTTATAAAAGTATTGAAAGGTTTCAAAACTTTTATAAACAAAGGAGACCACCAAAAAAATTGTATTATTGGCTTTATTTTAACAAAAGATCTTAGGGTACATTAAACATATGTTTCTTATTGCAATTTAGTGCTTAAATAAAATAGTAAACATACAAGACAACTTGTCTTTTAGTAGGAAGTAAACAACACAAACAAATGTTCAGTTTTTCGTGTAACATTTTGACTTGCGTCGAGTAAAATGACGACTTTTATTATAACACTGCCAAAATTACTTTTTAATGTAAAATTACTACTTTTTAGTGCAAAATGGTGGCATTTGTCATAATAAATTCAGACTTGTATCCCAATATTGCCAATTTTTTTGTTGTTCTTGTAAAATAGTGACAATTTTTTTGTAAAATTTTGCCAAGTGAAATTCCGATTATTATAATATTGCCAAAATATAACAGTTTTCTTATAAAATTGTGACTTTTGTCGAGTAAAATTACGACTCTTTTCATACAATTGCCAAAATGTTTAGCTTTTCTTGTAACATTGCGACTGTTATTGAGTAAAATTCCAACTTTTATCATAATATTGCACACATGTTCAATACCTTTATTTATAAAAGTATCGAAAGGTTTCGAAACTTTTATAAATAAAGGAGACCACCAAAACAGTTTTATTATTGGCTTTATTCGAACAAAAAATCTTGGGGTACATTCAACATTTGTTTATTATTGCAAGTTTGTTCTTAAATAAAATAGTGAACATACGAGACAACTTGTCTTTTAGTAGTAAGGAAACAAACAAAGTTTTGTTGCCTGATAAAAAGCTTGGAGAAGCCAAACTCTGCTTTTTTTTCCAAAAATACACTAGCTCATTGCAATAGGCAATCATTGCCTGATGAATGATTGCCAACCCTGTACAGGTGTGTCCGGGTTGCCAATCAATGACAGGTGTGGGAGCTAGCACTCAGTGGACAGATAGGGGACATAAAAATATACGAAATAGAACTGGACAGGAACTTAAACACCAAAGAAACGGTAAAAAAATAAATAACCTAAGTCCAAAGCAGTCACAAAGTGCGACAATATAAAATGATGTGGTGGGTCAGATCTGAGTTTGATGGGTGTGATTTAGAGTCTCCAATTAAAATAATTTTTAACATTTAATAATATTATTTTTGGAATAATTAATAATTGATTTAACTAGCAGTCTGGGTTTTCTTGAAATTGCATTGTACAATGGACAATGACTATAAAGATCTATTCTATTCTATTCTATTCTGGAATGTGGGAGGAACCCGGAGAAAACCCAGATGTGGAGGAGTGCAGGAATGGGGTGCGTATGGCCCGGCCTCGAAGCCAGCTGCAGGTGAGTAGATTGCCCAGCTGGGGCTGATTATCTAATCACCTGTCGCCCTTATTAGCAGCAGCCGGAACGAGACACGTGGTGGGAGTTGGAGCGAGAAAGAGAGACACGCCGAGAGAAAGACTGGAAACAAAGACTGAAAAGTTGCAGAACAGTGTGCTGTCGTGGCGCGTGCGCAAATAAAACGGTTGTCAAACCTGACTACCGGGCCTACGAGAGGATCTGTCGTGATCAGGGGAACCCACGGGAGGGCAACCTCCACACCAGAATTTCTTATACAACCACATTTCAAGGATGTTACCATAATGTCAATATTTATTCGTATTTATTAAATATGATTACAAAAAATAATGACTATTCTAAATAGAGATGTCCGATAATATCGGACTGCCGATATTATCGGCCGATAAATGCTTTAAAATGTAATATCGGAAATTATCGGTATCGGTTTCAAAAGTAAAATTCATGACTTTTTAAAATGCCACTGTACGGAGTGGTACACAGACGTAGGGAGAAGTACAGAGCAGTTGCGTCTCTCGGTCATACTTGCCAACCCTCCCGAAATTCTCCCGGGGCAACCATTCTCCCGAATTTCCACCCAGACATCAAAATATTGGGGGCGTGCCTTAAAGGAACTGCCTTTGAGTGCCGGCCCAGTCACATAATACCTACGGCTTTTTGCACACACAATTGTATGGTCAACAGCCATACAGGTCACACTGAGGGTGGCCGTACAAACAACTTTAACACTGTTACAAATATGCGCCACACTGTGAACCCACACCAAACAAGAATGACAAACACATTTCGGGCGAACGTCCGCCCCGTAACACAACATAAACACAACAGAACAAATACCCAGAACCCCTTGCAGCACTAACTCTTCCGGGACGCTACAATATACACCCCCCTTCAGCCCCGCCCACCTCAACCTCCTCATGCGCTCTCAGGGAGAGCATGTCCCAAATTTCAAGCTGCTGTTTTGAGGCATGTTAAAAAAAATAATGCACTTTGTGCCATGTTGGCACTTTTTTCCATAACTTGAGTTGATTTATTTTGGAAAACCGTGTTACATTGTTTAATGCATCCAGCGGAGCATCACAACAAAATTTGACATAATAATGTGTTAATTCCACGACTGTATATATCGGTATTGGTTGATATCGGATATCGGCAAAAAAGCCATTATCGGACATGTCTAGTCCAGGGTATCCGCTGTGGTATTAACGCTTCATAATGCGCCACACTTTTTCAGTGGGAGACAGGTCTGGACTACAGGCAGGCCAGTCTAGTACCCGCACTCTTTTACTATGAAGCCACACTTTTGTAACACGTGCAGAATGTGGCTTGGCATTGTCTTGCTGAAATAAGCAGGGGCGTCCATGATTACATTGCTTGGATGGCAACATATGTTGCTCCAAAACCTGTATGTAGCTTTCAGCATTAATGGTGCCTTCACAGATGTGTAAGTTACCCATGCCTTGGGCACTAATACACCCCCATACCATCACAGATTCTGTTTTTTTTTCAACAAGCTGCTGTTTTGAGGCATGTTAAAAAAAAAAAATGCACTTTGTGACTTCAATAATAAATATGGCAGTGCCATGTTGGCACTTTTTTCCATAACTTGAGTTGATTTATTTTGGAAAACCTTGTTACATTGTTTAATGCAGTGTTTTTCAACCACAGTGTCGCGGCACACTAGTGTGCCGTGAGATACAGTCTGGTGTGCCGTGGAAGATTATCTGATTTCACCTATTTGGGTTAAAAAATATTTTTTGCAAACCAGTAATTATAGTCTGCAAATTATGTGTTGTTGAATGTCGGTGCTGTCTAGAGCTCTTCCATATCAGTAGGTGGCAGCCGGTAGCCAATTGCTTTGTAGATATCGGAAAGCCGGAGGCAGCATGCAGGTAAAAAGGTGTCTAATGCTTAAACCAAAAATAAACAAAAGGTGAGTGCCCCTAAGAAAAGGCATTGAAGTTTAGGGAAAGCTATGCATAACGAAACTAAAACCGAACTGGCTGCAAAGTAAACAAAAACGGAATGCTGGACGACAGCAAAGACTTACTGTGGAGCAAAGACAGCATCCACAAAGTACACCCGAACATGACATGACAATGAACAATGTCCCCATAAAGAGGGATAAAAACAACTGAAATCTTGATTGCTAAAGCAAAGTAGATGTGGGAAATATCGCTCAAAGAAAGACATGAAACTGCTACAGGAAAATACCAAAAAAAGAGAAAAAGCCACCAAAATAGAAGCGCAAGACAAGAACTAAAACACTACACAGGAAAACAACAAACTCAAAATAAGTCAGGGCATGATGTGACAGGTCATGACAGTACACCTACTTTGAGACAAGAGCTATAGTGATGCATGATTGGTTATGGTTTAAAGTCATACCCAACAATTACGACAACTTTTTACTGACAACTGAGTTTCGTTTTAAGGATTTCTGCTGGTGGTGTGCCTCCAGATTTTTTCAACGCAAAAAATGTGCCTTTGCTCAAAAAAGGTTGAAAAACACTGGTTTAATGCATCCAGCGGGGCATCACAACAAAATTTGACATAATAACGTGTTAATTCCACGACTGTATATATCGGTATCGGTTGATATCGGAATCGGTAATTAAGAGTTGGACAATATCGGAATATCGGCAAAAAAGCCATTATCGGACATCTCTAATCCTAATGTTAAATCACATCTTGCAGCTTTAAACATTGACCATCACCTCCCTCATGTCATGACTTGGTCCTGGGTGTTTGCATTTCCGGAATGCAACGGAAAGTTGGCTCGGGCGAGACGGGAATGTAAATACATGATTTATTTAATATATCAAAATAAAGTACAAACGAAAAGCGCGCACAGTGGCGGAGAACAAACTATGAAACCAAAAGACTATAGCAACGAACTGTGTATATGTATGTATATGTGTGTGTATGTATGTATGTTTATATATGTGTATGTGTACATATGTGTATGTATATGTATATATGTGTATGTGTGGGTATGTATACGTGTATGTGTGTATGTGTATGTATATATGCATGTATGTATGTATATTTCTGGGGGTACGCTCTGGGCCTGCCTGTCAGACGGGGGTCGACGCCTCAGGCTACTGCATCCGAACTGCGTGTCTGGAGCTCCTGGGTCCCGCTGTCCATCCCTTCCGGGTGCCCGTCTTGGTTGGGGCCTGTTGGGCCTAGTCCCTGCGTCTATTGTGGTAGCTTGGTGCTGCAAGGTATTCCGAGGTGCTGCGAGTCGGCCAGTTGCTGGGGTAGTGACCTTGTTTGTCAGCATGTCTGTGATCTTCTTTTAATTCTTTCTTTTTTTTTTTTTTAAATTAATTAATTAATTTATTTATTTATTTATTTATTTTTTAATATATTTTATTAATATTATTTTTTAATTTTCCCCTCCCTCAGGGGGGGGGCTCGGCGGGGCGGTTGCTGGTTGTTCCATCTCCATCGTTGGGGTCCCTGCGGGTGGGGTGGGTGGTTCCCGTGGCCCTGTGCCTGGGTGGTCCTGCGGCGGCCGGTTTGGGTGGGGTGGCCGGGGGCTGGCCTCGCCGCGCTCTCCGGGGGTGGGGGGTGGGCTCGTGGGGGCCCGGTTGCCGGTGGGGCGGGGGCGGTCTTCCCGTCCGGTTGCGGGGAGTCTCTGGGTCCCTCGGGCGGGGCGTCTCGCCTTTCTGCCCGTGTGGGGTGTGGTCTCTCGCTGGCTTGGGGTCTGGCTGTCCCCTGCTTTTCTCGTGCCCTGTCCTCTGCCGGGTGCGTCTGTCTGCGGCCTGCTGCTGGCCCTTGTGGGCGGTACGGTGGGTCGGGCTCTGGGGTTCCTGTCGCTGGCCGGCTTGGCTGCGTGGGGGCGGTGGTCCCTGGTTCCCTGGGCACCACGCCTCCTGTTTGTGGGTTGGGCTCTCGGGGGTGATGGGGCCGTGCTCTGGCTCCCACGCACTCTGGGAGTCGAATGTATTGTACATGCAAATTCACATATGCTCACATACGTACATAGGTACCTACGCTCCCACATACATACACAAATACAGTACATATTTACCTACCTAATGTTCGTACATCCACACGCACATTCAATATACAAACATACACATACACATACTGTACATATACATTCACTGTACAAACACATATACACATTCTGTACATATACAGTCATTGTACAAACACATATACACATTCTGTACATATACAAGTACATATGCATACTTACACTCATGCACATAATCACGTTGCATCAAACATATATTAACGTTGTTGCCCTAGGGTAAACTGGGTGTAACACATGGCACACTGACAAAGCTTAACCTATTGTGACTATAACAATCTACAAGGTTAATGTAGGTTGCTTCTCTTTCTCCCCCTCCATTTTTCTGCATTCTTTCGTATCTCAAGTTATCATTACGTATATGTATTGTTGCATTTAAACAACTGTATTGTTGATAATAAAGGTAAATTATTGGTATTGTTCATTATCAATAGCGCTATTTCTATTGGTATTTGTATTGATCCATTTGTAGTGTAATAATGCTCATGGTTATTTCTGTATTATTTTTTTATTTTTCGCTAACTGCTTATTTGCTATTACTTTTACCATCATATTTGTACATGTCATATTTGCTGATGTTGCTCTATTGTTGTTGTTGTTGTTGTTTGCTGTTGTTGTTTTTGTCTCTCTGTCTAATCCCCCTCTTGTCCCCACAATTTCCCCCTCTGTCTTCTTTTTTTTTTCTCTTTCTATCCCCTCCTGCTCCGGCCCGGCTGCACTAAATGATAATATAAATACATTTAATAAAGTCAAATACAAATAAGGCAACAAGAGAAGTATCCTACACTTCTCTTTTGTAAAGTAAATCTGAACAGCCGACATGGGCATCTACATCAACTATATGATTTGCCTGAGAAGCTGGACAGGACATAAATAAAAAAAAAAAAATAAAAAAATAAAAATAAAAAAAGACTATAGCAAAAAAAAGTACAAACGAAAAGCGCGCACAGTGGCGGAGAACAAACTATGAAACCAAAAGACTTTAGCATTAATAAACAAAACTTACTTGGCATGGACTAAAAGGAGCAGCATGAACGATGGACATGAAATCAAGTGTCAGAAATGTGCCGAGCATAATTGTGGGATGTCACCAGACAGACAAACTGAAAACAATGAACTTAAATACTACAGACATGATTAACGAAAACAGGTGCGTGACTCAAAACGTGAAACAGGTGCGTGATGTGACAGGTGAAAACTAATGGGTTGCTATGGTGACAAACAAGAGTGCACAATGAGTCCAAACGTGGAACAGGTGAAACTAATGGGTAAACATGGAAACAAGACAAGGGAGTGAAAAGCCAGAAACTAAAGAGTCCAATAACTAAACAAAACATGACTAAAACAAAACATGATTACACAGACATGACACCTCACAGTAAAGTTTGAAACATGCTCATTTATTAATTATTCACAAATAAACCGCTTGAACATCGCATGGAGCAACTCCAATCGCCCTGAAATATGATCAATTATGGTGTTTTAATTTTTACCCAATTGCCTCCCCTATCTCCACTTATGCTGCACTCCTCTGCTAGTCCATGGAGCATTAGCGAGGCGTCATTAGGGGAGACCAAGTGGCGAGGTGGCGAGCACTCGGGCAAATAGAAGTCGTAAAGCAACGCTACTCATGCAACAGACATTACGCGCTGACCCTCCCCATCCCTCAGCCGCCGCCAACGGCTGACGGTGCACCAATGGAATGGTAAGCCACAGGCTTTTCAAACTTCATTTAGTCCTACATTAATTATTCCTCTAAGTATTCTATGCCCCTGATAATATTGAAATTCAGAAATATAAGGTTAGGGGAGGCGGACGTTCCCTGCTACACTCACCATGTGATGATACCAATCCCATTTGATGGTAACTACCTAATTAGGACGAGCGAGCTGTGCACTGTGAGACTCATAAATCTGTGTTATATCAGACAAATGCCCCCCACTACCTCTTGGTTCAAGACCAGAAGAAGTTCAGACCATATGAAGACTCCAACTTTTATTATCTACTGCAGTGTTTTTCAACCACTGTGCCGTGGCACACTAGTGTGCCGTGAGATACAGTCTGGTGTGCCGTGGGAGATCATGTAATTTCACGTAATTGGGTTAAAAATATTTATTGCAAACCAGTAATTATAATCCGCAAATAATGTGCCGTTGTTGAGTGTCTGTACTGTCTAGAGCTCGGCAGAGTAACCGTGTAGTACTCTTCCATATCAGTAGGTGGCAGCAGGTAGCATGGTTTGTCCTGATCACAATGTGCAGGTAAAAAGGTATCTAACGCTTAAACCAAAAATAGACAAAAGGCGAGTGCCGCTAAGAAAAGGCATTGAAGCTTAGGAATGGCTATGCAAAATTAAAGTAAAACTTAACTTGCTGCAAAGTTAGCAAAAACAGAATGCTGGACGACAGCAAAGACTTACAGCGTGTGGAGCAGACGGCGTACACCAGGGGTGCTCATTACGTCGATCGCGATCTACCGGTCGATCTCGGAGGGTCTGTCAGTCGATCACCAGCCAGACATTAAAAAAATAGTCCTAAAAATGAGCGATCATAAATCTTCACTATGACGTCACTTTCGTCACTTGATTGACATTCACGGCACCTGAGGGTCTTCTGAGATGACGCTGGCTGCTGCCAGCTCATTAAAATTACCGACTGGAAGGCGAGAAACACTTTATTTCAACAGACTCTGGCGCCGTACCCGTCGTCAAAACTCCAAAGACCGACTGCACAGTTGCACAATAAAAGCTCTGCTTCATCCTGCCTGCGCTACCAAAATAAGAGTCTCAGAAAGCTGGCGTGCACAAGCTAGCAAGCTACGGAGTTTGCCGACAATGTATTTCTTGTAAAGTGTATACAAAGGAGTACGGAAGCTGGACAAATAACATGCCAAAAACCAACCACTTTCATGTGGTATTGGACAGAAAGGAGGACTTTTTTTCTCCTCCATTCGAAAATGCGGACCTTATCAGCACCACTGTCTGATTCCAATCAATGCAAGTCATCAGAATCAGGTAATACACCAACTTATGTTCTTGTCTTCATGAAAGAAAGGAATCTATATGTGTTAAACATGCTTGTATTATCTTTAACCACCTTTAAGTTGTTAACAATATTAACTATATGTGTTAAACATGCTTGTATTATCTTTAACCACCTTTAAGTTGTTAACAATATTAACTATATGTGTTAAACATGCTTGCATTATCTTTAAACACCTTTAACTTGTTAACAATATTAACTATATGTATTAAACATACTTGTATTATCATTAAACACCTTTAATTTATTAACAATATTAACTATATGTGTTAAACATGCTTGCATTATCATTAAACACCTTTAACTTGTTAACAAAAACATATATTTCATAAATAAGTAAATATAAATTCTATATATGAATGAGGTAGATCCCCACGACTTGATCAATTGAAAAGTAGCTCGCCTGCAAAAAACGTGTGAGCACCCCTGGCGTACACAATGCACATCCGTACATAACATTCACAATCAACAATGTCCCCACAAAGAAGGATAGCGTCCGCACAACTTAAATAGTTTTGATTGGCAAAACAAAGCAGGTGCGGGGAATAGCATTCAAGGAAGACATGAAACTGCTACAGGAAAATACCAACAAAACAGGAAAAGCCACCGAAATAGGAGCGCAAGACAAGATCTAAAACACGACACACAGAAAAAAACTCAAAATAAGTCAGAGCGTGATGTGACAGGTCGTGACAGTACACCTACTTTGAGACAAGAGCTATAGTGAAGCATGTTTGTTTTACAAAAATTGCGAAAATGACTTTTTATTGTTAATATCGGCTGCTGAGGTTTAATTTTTCAATGATTTCTGCTGGTGGTGTGCCTCGGGATTTTTTCAATGAAGAAAATGTGCCTTGGCTCAGAAAAGGTTGAAAAACACTGATCTACTGTATACATTAACCCCTTGTGCTACCTTCATCTACACCAGAATTGGGCAAATTAAGGCCCGGGGGCCACATGCGGCCCGTTAAATTTTCCAACCTGGCCCAAATAATTTTTTTAGATCTTTAAAATGGAAAGTGTAGCTGCCATTATGATGTGCAGTGATGTTTTCTAATGACCGTAAGTCTTCAACTATACTAAGTATTTCAATGCTTGGAATCTGCACTTTTGCATGATGTACAGTCGTGGTCAAAAGTGTACAAACACTTGTAAAGAACATAATGTCATGGCTGTCTTGGGTTTCCAATAATTTGTACAACTCTTATTTTTGTGTGATAGAGTGATTGGAGCACATACTTGTTGGTCACAAAAAAACATTCATGAAGTTTGGTTCTTTTTATGCATTTATTATGGGTCTACTGAAAATGTGAGCAAATCTGCTGGGTCAAAAGTATACATACAGCAATGTTAATATTTGCTTACATGTCCCTTGGCAAGTTTCACTGCAATAAGGCGCTTTTGGTAGCCATCCACAAGCTTCTGGTTGAATTTTTGTCCACTCCTCTTGACAAAATTGGTGCAGTTCAGCTAAATGTGTTGGTTTTCTGACATGGACTTGTTTCTTCAGCATTGTCCACACGTTTAAAGGCCTACTGAAATGCGATTTTCTTATTTAAACGGGAGTAGCAGGTCCATTCTATGTGTCATACTTGATCATTTCGCGATATTGACATATTTCTGCTGAAAGGATTTAGTAGAGAACATCGACGATAAAGCTCGCAACTTTTGGTCGCTGATAAAAAAGCCTTGCCTCTACCGGAAGTAGCAGACGAGTAGCGTGACGTCACAGGTTGTGGAGCTCCTCACATCTGCACATTGTTTACAATCATGGCCACCAGCAGCGAGAGCGATTCGGACCGAGAAAGCGATGATTTCCCCATTAATTTGAGCGAGGATGAAAGATTCGTGGATGAGGAAAGTGAGAGTGAAGGACTAGAGGGCAGTGGGAGCGATTCAGATAGGGAAGATGCTGTGAGAGGCGGGTGGACCTGATATTCAGCTGGGAATGACTAAAACAGTAAATAAACACAATACTCTATTAGCCACAACACAACCAGGCTTATATTTAATACGCCACAAAAATAATCCCGCATAACAAACACCTCCTCCCTCCCGTCCATATAACCCGCCAATACAACTCAAACACCTGCACAACACACTCAATCCCACAGCCCAAAGTACCATTCACCTCCCCAAAGTTCATACAGCACATACATTTCCCCAAAGTCCCCAAAGTTGCGTACGTGACATGCACATAGCGGCACGCACGTACGGGCAAGCGATCAAATGTTTGGAATCCGCAGCTGCATGCGTACTCACGGTACCGCGTCTGCACATCCAACTCAAAGTCCTCCTGGTAAGAGTCTCTGTTGTCCCAGTTCTCCACAGTCCAATGGTAAAGCTTGACTGTCATCTTTTGGGAATGTAAACAATGAAACACCGGCTGTGTTATGCGGCACAACAGTCAGGGGGTGCATTCTACGGCGGGAGTGCGTTATCCGGCACAACACCTGCTCGCAATACACTGCTTCCCACCTACAGCTTTCCTCTTTGCTGTCTCCATTGTTCATTGAACAAATTGCAAAAGATTCACCAACACAGATGTCCAGAATACTGTGGAATTTTGCGATGAAAACAGACGACTTAATAGCTGGCCACCATACTGTCCCAAAATGTCCTCTACAATCTGTGACGTCACGCACAGGCCGTATTGGCATGTGTTGCAATGTTAAGATTTCATCATTGATATATAAACTATCAGACTGGGTGGTCGGTAGTAGTGGGTTTCAGTAGGCCTTTAAGTCAGGACTTTGGGAAGGTCATTCTAAAACCTTAATTCTAGCCCGATTTAGCCATTCCTTTACCACTTGTGACGTGTGATTGGGGTCATTGTCCTGTTGGAACACCCAACTGCGCCCAAGACCCAACCTCCGGCCTGATGATTTTAGTTTGTCCTGAAGAATTTTGGAGGTAATCCTCCTTTTTCATTGTCCCATTTACTCTCTGTAAAGCAGCAGTTCCATTGGCAGCAAAACAGGCCCAGAGCATAATACTACCACTGTCAGAATAATTGTATCGAAGTTATCACAAAACTTTTTTTTTTTTTTTAATATTTTTATTGAATTTTGCAGACAGTACAGTATGATGGATCATGGCAACAGCAAGTTGAGGTATCTGCACATTTTACAATATATAACATAATAAACCCCACCCCTTACAATACCCACCCACTTTAATTCCCAAGGTAATTGTCACCTAGTGCCCACAACAAATATAGACACACATGAATATATGCAAACTTAGATTCAATCTAACAAAATATATTAAAGATAAATAAAAGAATAGATAAGGTAAAATAAATAAATAAATACTACATAAGATATACAATAAAATATAACGTAAAAGTAAATAAACACAAGGAATGAGGGTCGGGGAAGGGGGGGGGGGGGGGGGGGCGCTTCAGCGGTCAGCTCTGTCTAAGTTGTGTTACTCGAATCACTTGGGGTGATGTCAAGCTTGTCCCTAATAAGGTCTAGGAGGGGGCCCCAAGTTTTATGGAAAGATAGTTATTATAAAACTTTGTGTTACATTGAGTTCAGCTCGCCATGTGAGAGGACAAAAGCTGTCTCTGATCCTACCAAGCAGAAGGCTTGTAAAACTCCACTGTGTATGATGGGAAGCGACATGAAGGCGTCGGTTTCTTTCTTCTATTTTATTCCACAGGAAGATGTTGTCTTGACCCGAGATCTACAAAGCGGAGAGGAAGCAGGGCCTGTCTCCCCTCCAGGCACCTTTTCTTTGAACTGTTTTACGACCTTTTCTTTGAATTGTTTTGTAACCAAAGGCATGGCTGTTTATGACCACCCTCCCTTAAAAACAGCTGTTGTCATGTAATCAGGGACAGTCCAAATAAAAGAGGAGGCTTACAATCTTTCGTCAGAGCGTTGTGGAGACTGTCCTAGAGTACAGCCCAGACGTTTCTCCTCAATTGAGCCAAATTTAATTCTGTCTCTGTTTAATTCCTTGCTTCTTTGTCTGTTTAATAGATGTCATCAGCAACGTTCCCTCTAAGGTGCGCACCTGCGCAATTGCGCACTGCTCACAAGTCCTCTGCGCACAGCAAATCTGTGCCGCGCACAAAATCAAATCCCTCTCTAAACAAAATAAACAAATAATTTGTTTTGTATGATTTTGCAATGCAAGTGTGAGTAACAGGTGACAAAAGGCGGCCACAACAGATAAAACAATGTTTGTCAACACGGTTAAATTATTGTAACGTCTGTGGATACACTTTAAGGAGGACAGGAATTCCATCGGTCCCTTTATTTAGCGAAATTGTTTGTCGGCCATAACCACACCAAAATAATGCGTAAAATACTTTTATCTAGCAAAACTGGTCGTTGTCTACCGTACAAACCAAGCCAAAAGCATCTCTTTGTCATCTGTTATATGAACAGCAGCCGCTTGCTCTCTCTCTCTCTCTCACTTGCACCAACACATACACTATGGCAATTAGCCACTGGTGCGTTTATGGCCACACAAAAAGTTGGACAACTCCAACACTACATGTAAAGTGTAAATTTCAGGTCGGTTTGCTATAACTCCTCAATCAGTGTGCTTATTCTACTGTCATTTGTTAAGAATGTTATTTTTTGAATATTAATCATGAAATGATGTTACAGGACTACATAATTGCTAATAAAAATATATATTTTACGGACAGAAAGTCAATAAACACTTTATCTCATGCAACATGTGAATGTTTTAAGGGGAACTAAATGTGATCTCTGAAAGTGGTCCACAATCTTTCCAAAGCAGGACCCCCACCCAGGCATAAAATACTATAGTGCATAGCTGATAATAAAAAAAACTATATCTAAGTGGGCCAAATCACATATATTGGAAAATAATCTCTTGAAAAAGACTACTGTCACTTGATTATAATAATAAGACATTTAAATTGTTATGTCAGGTTTGAGACAAATGTGCTGCTGGTATGACCAAAGTATGCACGTCTGTATTCCACTGAATGCTCAAAGTGTTTGTGTGTTTTCTCACACACATGAAAAATTATAGGGAACATTGCCAATAGACATACCTTGGTAAAATGTCTCCTCTATAGCTAAACATGATCTACTTATTTTCACCAGTATAACCATAGCGTTGGTTCTAGATCGTTTTAGTCTTTGTTTTCTGATACAACTGACAATACCTCTTCGACAATTTGCTCATGCATTTGTTCACAAAGTGGTGACCCTCGCCCCATCCTTCTTTGTGAATGACTGAGCATTTCATGGAAGCTGCTTTTATACCCAATCATGACACCCACCTGTTTTCAATTAGCCTGTTCACCTGTGGGATGTTCCAAATAAGTGTTTGATGAGCATTCCTCAACTTTATCAGTCTTTTTTGCCCCTTTTTTTAAACATGTTGCAGGCATCAAATTCCAAATGAGCTCATATTTGCAAAGAATAACAACGTTTTCCAGTTCGAACATTAAGTATCTTGTCTTTGCAATTTTTTCAATTGAATATAGGTTGAAAAAGATTTGCAACTCATTGTATTCTGTTTTTTTGGGGTCGAGGGAAAGCGGTACAAAATGGATGGATGGATGTATTCTGTTTTTATTTACCATTTACACAACGTGCAAACTTCACAGGTTTTGGGTTTTGTATTAAGAATTTTAATTTAAGCATATTAATCATGAAATGCAGTTACCAGTTTAGATAAATGCTGATAAAAAATATGTAATGATATATTTTACAGACACAACGTTATCCACTATATCCCATGTTTGTGCTACAGCCCACATCTCATTGTGCTAAATGTGAATATTTCAAGGGGAACAAATTGTGATCTCTTAAATTATTTTACAGCAACCCTCAAGACATACAACATACAGCTCCTGAAAACTTTTTTTTAAATTTCCATTTAGATTAATTAATCATTTAGATTAGAAAATAGTATAATGGAAATAACTGCTGTTATTTGATTAATAAAACATTGAACTTGTTATGATGTCAGTTTTGGGACAGGTGTGATGCTGGGGTGGCGATAGCGTGCATGTCTAAAGTTGCTCACATGTCGTCCAAGGAATGCTCAGGGAGTTTGAGCGTTTGCTCAGACACATGAACAATTAGAGGGAACATTGGTCATCAATGTTTGAACCTGACAACCACCACCATTCTTGACAGTAGGAATGGTGTTCCTGGGATTAAAGGTCTCACTTTTTCTCCTCCAAACATATTGCTGGGTATTGTGGCCAAACAGCTCAATTTTTGGTTCATCTGACCACAGAACTTTCCTCCGGAAGGTCTTATCTTTGTCCATGTGACGTTCATATGTTGTCAATATTCAGTGTTTTATCCTTCATAGTTAATATTGTAAATCCCACATTCTTTATGTACATTCTGGGTGTCTCATTCAGTAAAAAAAAATAAAATTCCATTCTGTTTAAGGTGGTCTGTCATAACGTTTTTAGCCTTCAATCAGACATTATTGTGAGGTTTTGTATTAGTGTTCCTTAAATTAGATATACCGGCCCCCAGACACATTTTTTTTCTCTAAATTTGGCCCTTCGAGTCAAAATAATTGCCCAGGCCTGATCTACATACGTCTTGAAAGGACGAACAAAAATGAATTATATGTGTTGCAAATTGAAGTGTTGTAGCATTGTGAGTCTGATTTTCAAAATGAAGAAAGAAAACGTGCCCATGATATAAAAATGATATACATCCACACAACTTGTGCGGTGCTCAGCTTCAGGGTGACCCTGAGCTGCTCTTTTGCTATTTCGTCTCAGGCAAGGAGGGTTCAGCTTTGCCGCCTGAGGGCCTGTCATTGTCCATTTGAACCTGTGACCTATGGTCGAGGGTTCAGAGGTGCAGACGATGCTCCATCTCAGCCATCCATTGCATTGTGTGCAAATGTGCCAGTCACAGGTACGATTTTGAACACGTCGGTCACAATATATATATATATATATATATATATATATATATATATATATATATATATGAATACAGTGCAGGCCAAACGTTTGGACACACCTTCTAATTTCAATGTGTTTTCTTTATTTTCATGACTATTTACATTGTACAAAACCTGTTTCCATATGAGTTGGAAAATTGTGTTAGATGTAAATATAAACGGAATACAATGATTTGCAAATCCTTTTCAACCCATATTCAATTGAATGCACTACAAAGATGAGATATTTGATGTTCAAACTCATAAACTTTATTTTTTTTTTGCAAATAATAATTAACTTAGAATTTCATGGCTGCAACACGTGCCAAAGTAGTTGGGAAAGGGCATGTTCACCACTGTGTACATCACCTTTTCTTTTAACAACACTCAATAAACGATTGGGAACTGAGGAACTTAATTGTTAAAGCTTTGAAAGCGGAATTATTTCCCATTCTTGTTTTATGTAGAGCTTCAGTCGTTCAACAGTCCGGGGTCTCCGCTGTCGTATTTTACGCTTCATAATGCGCCACACATTTTCGATGGGAGACAGGTCTGGACTGCAGGCGGACCTAGGAAAATACCTGCACTCTTTTTTTTACAAAGCCACGCTGTTGTAACACGTGCTGAATGTGGCTTGGCATTGTCTTGCTGAAATAAGCAGGGGCGTCCATGAAAAAGACGGCGATTAGATGGCAGCATATGTTGTTCCAAAACCTGTATGTACCTTTCAGCATTAATGGTGCCTTCACAGATGTGTAAGCTACCCATGCCTTGGGCACTAATGCACCCCCATACCATCACAGATGCTGGCTTTTGAACTTTGCGTCGATAACAGTCTGGATGGTTCGCTTCCCCTTTGTCGAATATTTCCAAAAACAATTTGAAATGTGGACTCGTCAGACCACAGAACAATTTTCCACTTTACATGAGTCCATCTTAGATGATCTCGGGCCCAGAGAAGCTGGCGGCGTTTCTGGATGTTGTTGATAAATGGCTTTCGCTTTGCATAGTAGAGCTTTAACTTGCACTTACAGATGTAGCGACAAACTGTATTTAGTGACAGTGGTTTTCTGAAGTGTTCCTGAGCCCATGTGGTGATATCCTTGAGAGATTGATGTCGGTTTTTGATACAGTGCCGTCTGAGGGATCGAAGGTCACGGTCATTCAATGTTGGTTTCCGGCCATGCTGCTTAAGTGGAGTGATTTCTCCAGATTCCTGAACCTTTTGATGATATCATGGACCGTAGATGTTGAAATCCCTAAATTTCTTGCAATTGCACTTTGAGAAACGTTGTTCTTAAACTGTTTGACTATTTGCTCACGCAGTTGTGGACAAAGGTGTGTACCTCGCCCCATCCTTTCTTGTGAAAGACTGAGCATTTTTTGGTAAGCTGTTTTTATACCCAATCATGGCACCCACCTGTTACCAATTAGCCTGCACACTTGTGGGATGTTCCAAATAAGTGTTTGATGAGCATTCCTCAACTTTATCAGTATTTATTGCCACCTTTCCCAACTTCTTTGTCACGTGTTGCTGGCATCAAATTCTAAAGCAACTGAATATGGGTTGAAAATGATTTGCAAATCATTGTATTCCGTTTATATTTACATCTAACACAATTTCCCAACTCATATGGAAACGGGGTTTGTAGATTGTCACTGAAGGCGTCAAAACTATGACACCTGTGAAGTGAAAACCATTTCAGGTGACTACCTCTTGAAGCTCATGGAGAGAATGCCAAGAGTGTGCAAAACAGTGATCAGAGCAAAGGGTGGCTATTTTGAAGAAACTAGAATATAAAACATGTTTTCAGTTAGTTCACCTTTTTTGTTGTTAAGTACATAACTCCACATGTGTTCATTTATAGTTTTGATGTGACAACCTACAATGTAAATAGTCATGGAAATAAAAAAAACACATTGAATGAGAAGGTGTGTCCAAACATTTGGCCTACAGAAGACGGTAATATCTCTTTCCATTTGATTTGCTGTTTGGCGCTTTGACGTATTTTATAAAGTTAGCAGTCAAGTTATGAAAGTCATTGTCCTGACCGCACTGGAATTGTTTGCTTTGACTTTCTGCCACAGGAGATTTATAGCTCTTCAGTATATACTGGACACTTATTCAGTTTATTCCTCTGAACAGAAAAAAAACACCAACGGATGCTATACTCATGAGCTCCATTTGAAATGATCAGCTGTGGATTCATTGCAATTGTGTTCAGTCTAAGATGAAATACTTCATTTATGAGGAGGAGAGATACTGTGGGACAGAACAAGACTTTCATTTTTCTGAGGACAAGCCAGCGACATGACTAGAGGGTGATGTTACGGTGGGCATCTGATAGAACATTGCTGCATGTTCCCATGGTTCCCGTGCAGCTGCTAATGAATAGGTCTACTGTACACACATAAGACACCACACTGGGTACATCTGGCCACTCCAATGAGATCCTAAATTCGCTTGCTCAAAAGTTTGCTTTTTCTGTACTTTGTTTCACCGTACTGAATTATGTTTGGAAAATGTTGCTTTTTGATTGCATCTAAATACAAACCCCGTTTCCATATGAGTTGGGAAATTGTGTTAGATGCAAATATAAACGGAATACAATGATTTCCAAACCCTTTTCAACCCATATTCAATTGAATGCACTACAAAGACAAGATATTTGATGTTTAAACTCATAAACTTTATTTTTGTTGTTGCAAATAATAATTAACTTAGAATTTCATGGCTGCAACATGTGCCAAAGTAGTTGGGAAAGGGCATGTTCACCACTGTGTTACATGGCCTTTCCTTTTAACAGCACTCAGTAAACGTTTGGGAATTGAGGAGATACATTTTTTAAGCTTCTCAGGTGGAATTCTTCCCATTCTTGCTTGATGTACAGCTTAAGTTGTTCAACAGTCCGGGGGTCTCCGTTGTGGTATTTTAGGCTTCATAATGCGCCACACATTTTCAATGGGAGACAGGTCTGGACTACAGGCAGGCCAGTCTAGTACCCGCACTCTTTTACTATGAAGCCACGTTGATGTAACACGTGGCTTGGTATTGTCTTGCTGAAATAAGCAGGGGCGTCCATGGTAACGTTGCTTGGATGGCAACATATGTTGCTCCAAAACCTGTATGTACCTTTCAGCCTTAATGGCGCCTTCACAGATGTGTAAGTTACCCATGTCTTGGACACTAATACACCCCCATACCATCACAGATGCTGGCTTTTCAACTTTGCGCCTATAACAATTCGGATGGTTCTTTTCCTCTTTGGTCCGGAGGACACAACGTCCACAGTTTCCAAAAACAATTTGAAATGTGGACTCGTCAGACCACAGAACACTTTTCCACTTTGTATCAGTCCATCTTAGATGAGCTCAGGCCCAGTGAAACCAACAGCGTTTCTGGGTGTTGTTGATAAACGGTTTTCGCCTTGCATAGGAGAGTTTTAACTTGCACTTACAGATGTAGCGACCAACTGTAGTTACTGACAGTGAGTTTCTGAAGTGTTCCTGAGCCCATGTGGTGATATCCTTTACACACTGATGTCGCTTGTTGATGTAGTACAGCCTGAGGGATCGAAGGTCACGGCTTAGCTGCTTACGTGCAGTGATTTCTCCAGATTCTCTGAACCCTTTGATGATATTACGGACCGTAGATGGTGAAATCCCTAAATTCCTTGCAATAGCTGGTTGAGAAAGGTTTTTCTTAAACTGTTCAAAAATGTGCTCACACATTTGTTGACGAAGTGGTAACCCTTGTCCCATCCTTGTTCGTGAACGACTGAGCATTTCATGGAATCTACTTTTATACCCAATCATGGCACCCACCTGTTCCCAATTTGCCTGTTCACCTGTGGGATGTTCCAAATAAGTCATTGATGAGCATTCCTCAACTTTATCAGTATTTATTGCCACCTTTCCCAACTTCTTTGTCACATGTTGCTGGCATCAAATTCTAAAGTTTATGATTATTTGCAAAAAAAAAAAAATGTTTATCAGTTTGAACATCAAATATGTTGTCTTTGTAGCATATTCAACTGAATATGGGTTGGAAAGGATTTGCAAATCATTGTATTCCGTTTATATTTACATCTAACACAATTTCCCAACTCATATGGAAACGGGGTTTGTAAGATAAGCAAGATTAAAAAACTTTGTCAATATGATGCATAGTGTTAAATTAGTACCTCTTTGACAGTGTCAATTCACTTTGTTTCTACCTATACCATATTTAAAAATGACTGAAAAAAAGATTGAGTGTAATAGGACCATTTTATATAGCACACTTTGTCCATGTTTGTCATGTTGACTCAGGGTTTCTGCTACCTGTCATTGATTGTGGTGCACCGCCACGGCAGAATAAAAGCCGCCACACCTTAAAAATTAGTTTTTTTGGAGTTTTTTTTTTTTACAAGAAAACTAATTTAAGTAGTATACTGTATAAATGTATGTATGCACTTAAGATGTGACTTTAAGGTTTTACTACTTGCGTATAAAATACTAAATCTCGATTCAAACTGATTTTTGCAATTTATTAATTGGTATAATAATCACAACACCTTAATTCAACAGCTTACAAGTTACTAAACCTCCTTTTGGTTGCTCAAAGTATGAAACATACGTGCACCAAGTAAGCATAGAGATGGCCTAAATTTTTTTTTTTTATTGTATTAATTTGTCGGAAAAAATTAATAGATTTTTCCAAATGAATATAGAAATTGGTATTCAAATGTGAATGTTTTTTTTTAGCACCCCTAATTATTATAAACCTTATGATAGTTTGTAAAAATAACAATGAATACTTAAATATCTGCTTGTCACCTTGACTTTCGATTTCAAAGCAAGTTATCCATCAATTTGTACGAACACAAATCAAATAACCAAATGCATAGGCAATGATATAATGAGGCGATTATACTTTTATATTCTTACATTCACTGTCACATGCGGCCCTCTGTGATGTGGCCCTCCATGACAACAAGTTTGACATCGCTGATTTAGATAGTCGATGACTTGTTGACTATCAAAATAGTCATTAGTTGCAGCCCAATTCTACAGTAATATGTCTTCTCAAAGAACAATAAAGCACCACGGAAATTTAATTAGCATATACACTATAGTGCCAAAAGTATTTGGCCACCCATCCAAATGATGATAATCAGGTGTCCTAATCACTTGGCCCGTCCACAGGTGTATAAAATCAAGCACTTAGGCATGGAGACTGTTTCTACAAACATTTGCGAAAGAATGGGCCGCTCTCAGTGATTTCCAGCGTGGAACTGTCATAGGATGCAACCTGTGCAACAAATCCATTCTTGAAATTTCCTCGCTCCTAGATATTCCAAAGTCCACTGTCTGCTTTATTAAAAGAAAATGGAAGAGTTTGGGAACAACAGCAACTCAGCCACCAAGTGGTAGAACACGTAAACTGACAGAGATGGGTCAGTGGATGCTGAAGCGCATAGTGCAAAGACTTTCGGCACAGTCAGTTGCTACAGAGCTCCAAACTTCCAATTAGCCCACGTACAGTACGCAGAGAGCTTCATGAATGGGTTTCTATGGCCGAGCAGCTGTGTCTAAGCCATACATCACCAAGTCCAATGCAAAGCGTGGGATGCAGTGGTGTAAAGCACGTCGCCATTGGACTCTAGATCAGTGGATATGTTGGAGGAATTGTGGTGTGGGGTTGTTTTTCAGGCTCCTTAGTTCCAGTGAAAGGAAGGATACCAAAACATTTTGGACAATTCCATGCTCCCAACCTTGTGGGAACAGTTTGGAGCGGGCCACTTCCTCTTCCAACATGACTGTGCACCAGTGCACAAAGCAAGGTCCATAAATATATGGATGATAGAGTCTGGTGTGGATGAACTTGACTGGCCTGCACAGAGTCCTGACCTGAACTCTGATAGAACACCTTTGGGATGAATTAGAACGGAGATTGAGAGCCAGGCCTTGTGTGACCTCACCAATGCCTATAAACACACTCCGCAACCTCGTGGACAGTCTTCCCAGAAGAGTTGAAGCTGTAATAGCTGCAAAAGGTGGACCCACATCATATTGAACCCTATGGGTTGGGAATGGGATGGCACTTCAAGTTCATATGTGAGTCAAGGCAGGTGGCCAAATACGTTTGGCGATATAGTGTACCTTTGAGTAGTTCATGCACAGCTTCTATTGTGGTATAGATTTACTATCCACGGAAAAATGAGTCAACGCACAGCCATTATTGTTAGAACAGCCAGCAATGCATGTTAGTATAGAGATAATTAATTCTGCTGCATGAGTGCTTGTGGCACTGGCAAGCTGTGGTTCATTAAGGGAAACACACACTGTGAAATTCTGCTACACTCCTTTTAAAAACTGGGCCACATTACCATTTTCCAACACAAAAGCTATCCAAAACGGCAATTTTTGCTAATGATGCTGAAGGTGGAGGTGATGGGGTTGACGGATTTTGGACTCGGGTCCACTTCGGTTATTTAGACAATAATGGCCGTGTATTGACTTATTTTCAGAGGACAGTAAATCGATAATGCTACACAAGCTGTACAGTACACATACTACTTTAAGCTTGATTTATAAAGTATCGTGTGACAATAAGAGATACTGTATGTTGAGTAAAAAAGCCAAAGAAGCAAAATGCTGCATGCAGGAAAACAGCTTAACATACCGGGAAGGTTGCATACCAAAAAAGAGACAACATGTCCCCTTCTGCTCGTGTGCAGCCTGCAGGGACGCCGCGGTGCAGTAATGGCGGAGGTTTTGTGACATTCAGTGGCGATAGAGGACATCATTTCACTGGAGACCTTGCAGCAGCCATATAGAACCGGGCAGAATGTCACCAGATGGAATTGCGCTAAAATTGTCAACATTTCCCCATAGACCAGCCAGGAAAGTGAGATCTCTACAATGCAGATTTTGTTTATCTGTTTTTGTGCCCGGCATGTGCACGAGCACGTACCCTCCAAAAGCTGTGAAGAGTGGGCGCACTGAAGCCTCCCGAGTGGCACGTCTGGGAGGACAAAGGTGAAGCCTGGCTGTAATAAAGTCGTATGCCCGCTGTTAAGAAATGAAATGTAAAGCCATCACTGTGATCCATCTTCATTAAACTAGTTCCCCTCTCCCTTACTTTCAGAACTATTTTTTTATTTTATTTTTTTATGAAGTATGAAGTATGAAGGTCCTCTCTGCTCATCGCTGTCTTCACCAAGTATTTAAAGGGGAACATTATCACAATTTCAGAAGGGTTGAAACCATTAAAAATCAGTTCCCAGTGGCTTATTTTTATTTTTCGAAGTTTTTTTCAAAATTTTACCCATCACGCAATATCCCTAAAAAAAAGCTTCAAAGTGCCAGATTTTAACCATCATTATATACACCCGTCCATTTTCCTGTGACGTCACATAGTGATGCCAATACAAACAAAAATGGCGCATAGAACAGCAAATTATAGCGACATTAGCTCGGATTCAGACTCGGATTTCAGCAGCTTAAGCGATTCAACAGATTACGCATGTATTGAAACGGATGGTTGTAGTGTGGAGGCAGGTAGCGAAAACGAAATTGAAGAAGAAACTGAAGCTATTGAGCCATATCGGTTTGAACCGTATGCAAGCGAAACCGACGAAAACGACACGACAGCCAGCGACACGGGAGAAAGCGAGGACGAATTCGGCGATCGCCTTCTAACCAACGATTGGTATGTGTTTGTTTGGCATTAAAGGAAACTAACAACTATGAACTAGGTTTGCATCATATGAAATACATTTGGCAACAACATGCACTTTGAGAGTGCAGATAGCCCAGTTTTCATCAATTAATATTTTCTGTAGACATACCCTCATCCGCTCTCTTTTCCTGAAAGCTGATCTGTCCAGTCCAGTTGGAAATGCATCTGCTTTGAGTGTCGCAGGATATCCACACATTCTTGCCATCTCTGTCGTAGCATAGCTTTCGTCGGTAAAGTGTGCGGAACAAACGTCCAATTTCTTGCCACTTTCACATCTTTGGGCCACTGGTGCAACTTGAATCCGTCCCTGTTCGTGTTGTTACACCCTCCGACAACACACAGACGAGGCATGATGCCTCCAAGGTACGGAAAACAGTCGAAAAAACGGAAAATAACAGAGCTGATTTGACTCGGTGTTTGTAATGTGTTTGAGAAAATGGCGGATTGCTTCCCGATGTGACGTCATCGCTCCGAGAGCGAATAATAGAAAGGCGTTTAATTCGCCAAAATTCACCCATTTAGAGTTCGGAAATCGGTTAAAAAAATATATGGTCTTTTTTCTGCAACATCAAGGTATATATTGACGCTTACATAGGTCTGGTGATAATGTTCCCCTTTAATGATGAAATGAAAGTGGATGGATGGATTGTTGTTGGGTTTATTTTAGATAGAACTATAATTATTCTCCATAAAATTGAGTGTCTGAAATAAGGGTAGAAAACATTATTGATAGGGTAATATCAGCCAGCGTCTGTGGGTCTGATGGACCCGTTGCATTTGGTGGCTTTTAATGCCTCACAATCCAACACTTTTATGTTAAAATACTGAAGAGATGTTTACCTTATCCCAATAAACATCTGTTCAGTATTTTAACATACAATTGTTTGATTGTGAGGCATTAAAGGCCACAAAAGGCAACGGGTCCTTCCGACCCACAAACACTGGCTGAGTAACAACCAGCCATCTATCCATCCATCTTCTTCCGCTTGGCCGAGGTCGGGTCGCGGGGGCAGCAGCCTAAGCAGTGACGCGCAGACTTTCCTCTCCCCAGCCACTTCGTCCAGCTCCTCCCGGGGGATCCCGAGGCGTTCCCAGGCCAGCCGGGAGACAAAGTCTTCCCAACGTGTCCTGGGTCTTCCCCGTGGCCTCCTACTGGTTGGACGTGCCCTAAACACCTCCCGAGGGAGGCGTTTGGGTGGCATCCTGACCAGATGCCCGAACCACCTCATCTGGCTCCTCTCGATGTGGAGGAGCAGTGGCTTTACTTTGAGCTCCCCCCGGATGGAAGAAATTCTCACACTATCTCCAAGGGAGAGCCCTGCCACCCGGCGGAGGAAACTCATTTCGGCCGCTTGTACCCGTGATCTTGTCCTTTCGGTCATGACCCAAAGCTCATGACCATAGGTGAGGATGGGAACGTAGATCGACCGGTAAATTGAGAGCTTTGTCTTCCGGCTCAGCTCCTTCTTCACCACAACGGATCGATACAGCGTCCGCATTACTGAAGATGCCGCACCGATCCGCCTGTCGATCTTACGATCCACTCTTACCTCACTCGTGAACAAGACACCTAGGTACTTGAACTCCTCCACTTGGGGCAGGGTCTCCTCCCCAACCCGGAGATGGCACTCCACCCTTTTCCGGGCGAGAACCATGGACTCGGACTTGGAGGTGCTGATTCTCATCCCAGTCGCAATATGAACGTTGCACGGAAAATGTCTCTGCCAGTTTCTGCATCCCACAGGGATTCTTCTTTTGTGTTTCTGCACCTGCGGTTCCCACACAAGGTTGCAACATTGTTTGTCAACACTGTCTGCTCTCATTTTCTCGCACATTTGACCCTCCGATGTTCTGTGTACCTACACTCTGTCCTCCTCCTGTCTAGGCCTGCTGTGTGTGTGTGTGTGTTTTTGTGTGTTCTGGCAATGCTTACTTAAAAGCCTACTGAAACCCACTACTACCGACCACGCAGTCTGATAGTTTATATATCAATGATGAAATCTTAACATTGCAAAACATGCCAATACGGCCGGGTTAGCTTACTAAAGTGCAATTTTAAATTTCGCGCGAAATATCCTGCTGAAAACGTCTCGGTATGATGACGCTGCGCGTGACGTCACGGATTGTAGAGGACATTTTGGGACAGCATGGTGGCCAGCTATTAAGTTGTCTGTTTTCATTGCAAAATTCCACAGTATTCTGGACATCTGTGTTGGTGAATATTTTGCAATTTTTTCAATGAACAATGGAGACAGCAAAGAAGAAAGCTGTAGGTGGGAAGCGGGGTATTGCGGCAGGTGTTGTGCCGGATAACGCACCCCCGCCGTTAAATGTACCCCCTGACTGTTGTGCCAGATAACACAGCCGGTGTTTCATTGTTTACGTTCCCAAAAGATGACAGTCAAGCTTTATCATTGGCCTGTGGAGAACTGGGACAACAGAGACTCTTACCAGGAGGACTTTGAGTTGGATACGCAAACGCGGTACCGTGAGTACGCATGCAGCTGCGGCTTCCAAACATTTGATCGCTTGCCCGTACGTGAGTGCCGCTATGTGCATGTCACGTACGTAACTTTGGGGAAATATATGTGCTGTATGAACTTTGGGGAGGTGAACGGTACTTTGGGCTGTGGGATTGAGTGTGTTGTGCAGGTGTTTGAGTTGTATTGGCGGGTTATATGGACGGGAGGGGGGAGGTGTTTGTTATGCGGGATTAATTTGTGGCATATTAAATATAAGCCTGGTTGTATTGTGGCTAATAGAGTATATATATATGTCTTGTGTTTATTTACTGTTTTAGTCATTCCCAGCTGAATATCAGGTCCCACCCGCCTCTCACAGCATCTTCCCTATCTGAATCGCTCCCACTGCCCTCTAGTCCTTCACTCTCACTTTCCTCATCCACAAATCTTTCATCCTCGCTCAAATTAATGGGGAAATCGTCGCTTTCTCGGTCCGAATCGCTCTCGCTGCTGGTGGCCATGATTGTAAACAATGTGCAGATGTGAGGAGCTCCACAACCTGTGACGTCACGCGCATATCGTCTGCTACTTCCCGTACAGGCAAGGCTTTTTTATCAGCGACCAAAAGTTGCAAACTTTATCGTCAATGTTCTCTACTAAATCCTTTCAGCAAAAATATGGCAATATCGCGAAATGATCAAGTATGACACATAGAATGGACCTGCTATCCCCGTTTAAATAAGAAAATCACATTTCAGTAGGCCTTTAATAGGGACATCACTCTGTTTACACAGTCACATTTAGGGGACCTCTGACGGTATTTAAATGATAGTCAGATCCATTCTGAAGATGCCTAAGTGATTTTTAAGCTTTGGCCCATAGAACATGTTTACTGGTTAGTAAACATGTTCATCAATCCAGAGATTTAAAGACGTGAATGAGCTAATTGGGCAGTGGCCATTTTACCAAAAATGTTGTATGCCTCCACAACCTGTAGAAAGGGTGGTCCCCACAAGTGATGATCAAAAACTTGGTCTCCATTCCAAATGATGACATGTGTGTGTGTGTGTGTGTGTGTGTGTGTGTGTGTGTGTGTGTGTGTGTGTGTGTGTGTGTGTGTGTGTGTGTGTGTGTGTGTGTGTGTGGTACACAGAACATCAATTTCCACACTTCTATTAGCCCCAGGTCCAGTGGACCCGGACATCTTATATGTAATAGAAATGTGTAGGGGTGGTGTATAGTGTGTGGTCATTAAATATGTATTCTGATTTATGTTCTTAACAGAAAATGAGCCAAAGTCAGTGAGTCTTAGTTTGAAAAATTCATTAATTGTATAATTTTTCTTTTAATAAAAAAATGAAAACGGGTCCCACAGACCCGAACATTTTTAAGTCATGTTTTGACCCGATTGTAGCTCAAGGTTGACTTCCGCAAAGTGTTGCTGTAATGCCACATCGCTGTATGGGAGTAGTGGCAAACGAGGCAGTACAAGAATTGGACAATTAAGAAGTAGAGGGCGTTTTTTTTTTTTGTTTACATTCAAGGATTCGAGGAATGTCAAAAATGAAGGGATAAGAAACTTGACCTACATTCGGTAAAAACAAAATACATGGAAATGGATCATTTGAGTTATATTGTTTTTAATGCAGTTTGTCCAGTTAGTTATTACTGTCATCTCGTGTGCATCCTGTTGTATTTTAGGCTGCATTTTAAATTGATCAGTGAACTGTGTAGAATATTGCCATATTTTTCGGACTATAAGTAGCAGTTTTTTTCATAGTTTGGTGCGACTTATATTTAGGAGCGACTTATGTGTGAAATTATTAACACATTACTGTAAAATATGAAATAATATTATTTAGCTCATTCACGTAAGAGACTAGACGTATAAGATTTCATGGGATTTAGCGATTAGGAGTGACAGATTGTTTGGTAAACGTATAGCATGTTCTATATGTTATATTTATTTGAATGACTCTTACCATAATATGTTACGTTAACATACCAGGAACATTCTCAGTTGGTTATTTATGCCTCATATAACGTACACTTATTCAGCCTGTTGTTCACTATTCTTTATTTATTTTAAATTGCCTTTTAAATGTCTATTCTTGGTGTTGGGTTTTATCAAAAAAAATTCCCCCAAAAATGCGACTTATACTCCAGTGCGACTTATATATGTTTTTTTCCTTCTTTATTGTGTATTTTCGGCTGGTGCGACTTATACTCCGTAGCGACTTATACTCCGAAAAATATGGTACTTGTTTGCAAAAACATTTTTACTCCAAATAGGTGAAATCTTTCGGCCGGCTAAACCTGGTTGAATACGTTTTATATATATATATATATATATATATATATATATATATATATATATATATATATATATATATATACCGTATTTTTAAGACTATAAGTAGCAGTATTTTTCATACTCAGGAGCGACTTATGTGTGAAATTATTAACACATTACCGTAAAATATCAAATAATATTATTTAGCTCATTCACGTAAGAGACGAGACGTATAAGATTTCATGGGATTTAGCGATTAGGAGTGACAGATTGTTGGGTAAACATATAGCATGTTCTATATGTTATAGTTATTTGAATGACTCTTACCATAATATGTTACGTTAACATACCAGGCACCTTCTCAGTTGGTTATTTATGCCTCATATAACGTACACTTATTCAGCCTGTTGTTCACTATTCTTTATTTATTTTAAATTGCCTTTTAAATGTCTATTCTTGGTGTTGGGTTTTATCAAATAAATTTCCCCCAAAAATGCGACTTATACTCCAGTTCGACTTATATATGTTTTTTTCCTTCTTTATTGTGTATTTTTGGCTGGTGCGACTTATACTCCGTAGCGACTTATACTCCGAAAAATATGGTACTTGTTTGCAAAAACATTTTTACCCCAAATAGGTGAAATCTCTCGGCCGGCTAAACCTGGTTGAATATGTTTTATATATATATATATATATATATATATATATATATATATATATATATATATATATATATACCGTATTTTTCCGACTATAAGTCGCAGCTTTTTTCATACTCAGGAGCGACTTATGTGTGAAATTATTAACACATTACCGTAAAATATCAAATAATATTATTTAGCTCATTCACGTAAGAGACGAGACGTATAAGATTTCATGGGATTTAGCGATTAGGAGTGACAGATTGTTGGGTAAACGTATAGCATGTTCTATATGTTATAGTTATTTGAATGACTCTTACCATAATATGTTACGTTAACATACCAGGCACCTTCTCAGTTGGTTATTTATGCCTCATATAACGTACACTTATTCAGCCTGTTGTTCACTATTCTTTATTTATTTTAAATTGCCTTTTAAATGTCTATTCTTGGTGTTGGGTTTTATCAAATAAATTTCCCCCAAAAATGCGACTTATACTCCAGTGCGACTTATATATGTTTTTTTCCTTCTTTATTGTGTATTTTCGGCTGGTGCGACTTATACTCCGAAAAATACGGTACTTGTTTGCAAAAACATTTTTACCCCAAATAGGTGAAATCTCTCGGCCGGCTAAACCTGGTTAAATACGTTTATATATATATATATATGTACGTATATATATATATATATATATATATATATATATATATATATATATATACAGTATGTACATGTACGTGTATATATATACCGTATTTTTCCGACTATAAGTCGCAGTTTTTTTCATACTCAGGAGCGACTTATGTGTGAAATGATTAACACATTACCGTAAAATATCAAATAATATTATTTAGCTCATTCACGTAAGAGACTAGACGTATAAGATTTCATGGGATTTAGCGATTAGGAGTGACAGATTGTTTGGTAAACGTATAGCATGTTCTATATGTTATAGTTATTTGAATGACTTTTACCATAATATGTTGCGTTAACATACCAGGCAAAAAAAATTCCCCCAAAAATGCGACTTATATATGTTTTTTTCCTTCTTTATTATGCATTTTCGGCCGGTGCGACTTATACTCCGGACCGACTTATACTCCGAAAAATACGGTACATCACCATGTCGCAATACTTATCGTGATTCAATTCCTGATATGCGTCCTATTGTGAAGTCTTTGGAAATACCCTGCCCTAGTCCGGAACCGATTAATTTGTTTATCTATTTTTGTACCCGGCATGTGCACGTACCCTCCAAAAGCTGTGAAGAGTGGGCGCACTGAAGCCTCCCGAGTGGCACGTCTGGGAGGACAAAGGTGAAGCCTGGCTGTAATAAAGTCGTATGCCCGCTGTTAAGAAATGAAATGTAAAGCCATCACTGTGATCCATCTTCATTAAACTATTTCCCCTCTCCCTTACTTTCAGGGCTATTTTTTTCTTTTTCAAGGGGTCAGGTGCATATGTCTCCGCCTCTTGGGTGTCGGCATGTGTTTAAGTATGCTGGGGAGCAGCAGCGCAATGGACGGCCTCTGGTCTCGTGCCTACTGGCCGCCATTCAAGTGTTGGAGGGTTTCCCATCACCCCCCTCCAAGTGATACATTGCAATGTGACAAATGCAAACAGAGACATTTAGGAAAGCAGTGGGACAAGAACTGCAGTTGTGCTGTTAATGTGCACTTGCAGTGCCAAACTAAACTGGAAGCGTTGCAGGCCTGATGTCCATTATTACATTGTTGGAGTGCATATTCCCCTTCAAGCCCTCCACTTGGTAATTTTAATGCTATCAGAAATTTAAATGTTACTAAACACAGTTCACAATGTAATGACATAAAACAAATTAAAAAAGAGCATTCTTTAATGCTCAAATTTGATTAATTTTGTCAGATGTAGTCATTTAACATGTGTTTATTAATGTGGTTATACAAAACCTAAAACCAGTGAAGTTGTCACGTTGTGTAATTCGTAAATAAAAACAGAATACAATGATTTGCAACTTCTTTTCGACTTATATTCAATTTAATAGACTGCAAAGACAAGATATTTAATGTTCACACTGAGAAACATATATATTTTTTTGCAAATAATCATTAACTTAGAATTTAATGGCAGCAACACATTGCAAAAAAGTTGGCACCAGGGCATTTTTACCACTGTGTTACATGGCCTTTCCTTTTAACAAAACTCAGTAAACGCTTGGGAACTAAAAAGACACATTTTTTAATCTTTTCAGGTGGAATTCTTTCCCATTCTTGCTTGATGTACAGCTTAAGTTGTTCAACAGTCCGGGGGTCTCCGTTATGGTATTTTAGACTTCGTATTGCACCACACATTTTCAATGGGAGACAGGTCTGGACTACAGGCAGGCCAGTCTGGTACCCGCACTCTTTTACTATGAAGCCACCCTGTTGTAACACGTGCAGAATGTGGCTTGGCATTGTCTTGCTGAAATAAGCAGGGGCGTCCATGAAAAATACTTTGCTTGGATGGCAACATATGTTGCTCCACAACCTGTATGTACCTTTGAGCATTATTGGCGCCTTCACAGATGTGTAAGTTACCTATGCCTTGGGCACTAATACACCCCCATACCATCACAGATACATGCTTCTCAACTTTGCGCCTATAACAATTTCCTCTTTGGTACGGAGGACACGACATCCACAGTTTCCAAAAATTTGAAATGTGGACTCGTCAGACCACAAAACACTTTTTCACTTTGCATCAGTCCATCTTACAAACCCTGTTTCCATATGAGTTGGGAAATTGTGTTAGATGTAAATATAAACGGAATACAATGATTTGCAAATCCTTTTCATATACTTTTTTTTTTTTTTTTGCAAATAATAATTAACTTAGAATTTCATGGCTGCAACACGTGCCAAAGTAGTTGGGAAAGGGCATGTTCACCACTGTGTTACATGGCCTTTCCTTTTAACAACACTCAGTAAACGTTTGGGAACTGAGGAGACACATTTTTTAAGCTTCTCATGTGGAATTTTTTCCCGTTCTTGCTTGATGTACAGCTTAAGTTGTTCAACAGTCCGGGGGTCTCCGTTATGGCATTTTAGGCTTCATAATGCGCCACACATTTTCAATGGGAGACAGGTCTGGACTACAGGCAGGCCAGTCTAGTACCTGCACTCTTTTAATATGAAGCCACGTTGCTGTAGCACGTGGCTTGGCATTGTCTTGCTGAAATAAGCAGGGGCGTCCATGGTAGCGTTGCTTGGATGGCAAAATATGTTGCTCCAAAACCTGTATGTACCTTTCAGCATTAATGGCGCCTTCCCAGATGTGTAAGTTACCCATGTTTTGGGCACTAATACACCCCCATACCATCACAGATACTGGCTTTTCAACTTTGCACCTATAACAATCCGGATGGTTCGCTTCCCCTTTGGTCCGGATGACACGATGTCGAATATTTCCAAAAACAATTTGAAATGTGAACTCGTCAGACCACAGAACACTTTTCCACTTTGCATCAGTCAATTTTAGATGATCTTGGGCCCAGAGAAGCCAGTGGCGTTTCTGGATGTTGTTGATAAATGGCTTTCGCTTTGCATAGCAGACCAACTGTATTTAGTGACAGTGGGTTTCTGAAGTGTTCCTGAGCCCATGTGGTAATATCCTTTAGAGATTGATGTCGTTTTTCTTTTGATACAGTGCCGTCTGAGGGATCGAACGTCACAGTCATTCAATGTTGGTTTCCGGCCATGCCGCTTACGTGGAGTGATTTCTCCAGATTCTTCAACTTTGCACCTATAACAATCCGGATGGTTCTTTTCCTCTTTGGTCCGGAGGATACAACAGCCACAGTTTCCAAAAACAATTTGAAATGTAGACTTGTCAGACCACAGAACACTTTTCCACTTTGCATCATTCCATCTTAGATGAGCTCGGGCCCAGCTAAGCCGGCGGCGTTTCTGGGTGTTGTTGATAAACGGTTTTCGCCTTGCATAGGAGAGTTTTAACTTGCACTTACAGATGTAGCGACCAACTGTAGTTACTGACAGTGGGTTTCTGAAGTGTTCCTGAGCCCATGTGGTGATATCCTTTACACACTGATGTCGCTTGTTGATGCAGTACAGCCTGAGGGATCAAAGGTCACGGGCTTAGCTGCTTACATGCAGTGATTTCTCCAGATTCTCTGAACCCTTTGATGATATTACGGACCGTAGATGGTGAAATCCCTAAATTCCTCGCAATAGCTGGTTGAGAAAGGTTTTTCTTAAACTGTTCAAAAATTTGCTCATGCATTTGTTGACAAAGTGGTGACCCTCGCCCCATCCTTGTTTGTGAAAGACTGAGCATTTCATGGAATCTACTTTTATACCCAATCATGGCACCCACCTGTTCCCAATTTGCCTGTTCGCCTGTGGGATGTTCCAAATAAGTGTTTGATGAGCATTCCTCAACTTTATCAGTATTTATTGCCACCTTTCCCAACTTCTTTGTCACGTGTTGCTGGCATCAAATTCTAAAGTTAATGATTATTTGCAACAAAAAAAAATGTTTATCAGTTTGAACATCAAATATGTTGTCTTTGTAGCATATTCAACTGAATATGGGTTGAAAATGATTTGCAAATCATTGTATTCCGTTTATATTTACATCTAACACAATTTCCCAACTCATATGAAAACGGGGTTTGCAGATGACCTCGGGCCCAGCGAAGCCGGCGGCATTTCTGGGTGTTGTTGATTAATGGCTTTCGCTTTGCATAGTAGAGTTGTAACTTGCACTTACAGATGTAGCGAGGAACTGTAGTTACCGACAGTGGTTTTCTGAAGTGCTCCTGAGCCCGCGTGGTGATATCCTTTACACCAGTGTTTTTCAACCACCGTGCCGCAGCACACTAGTGTGCTGTGAGATATTGTCTGGTGTGCCGTGAGAATTTATGCAACTTCACCTAAGTGGTCCAAAAAATATATTTTTTGCAAATCAATAATTATAATCTGCAAAAAATCTGCCCTTCCTTAATGTCTGTGCTGTGTAGAGCTCGACAGGGGTAACCATGTAATACTTCACATCAGTAGGTGGCAGCAGGTAGTTAATTGCTTTGTAAAAGTCGAAACGTGTCTGGTGAAGGACGGTTTGTCGTGAACCCAATATGCAAAAGGTAAAAAGGTATGTAACGTTTAAACCAAAAGTGAACAAAAGGGATAGGAAAAGGCATTGAAGAAAAACGAAAGTAAAACTGAACCGGCTACAAAATAAACAGAAACAGATTGCTGGACGACAGCAAAAACTTGCAGCGTGTGGAGCAGAGATGGCGTCCACACAGTACATCCGTACATGACTTGGCAATCAATAAAGAAGGACAGCAACAACTTAAATAGTCTTGCTCGCTAACACAAAGCAGGTGCGGGGAATAGCCCTCAAAGGAAGACATGGAACTGCTACAGGAAAACAGGATGGGCAAAAAACAAGAACTAAAGATCTACATACAAATTTCACCACACCTAGTGTGTGTGTGACTATCATTGGTAGTTTAACTTTGACTTAACTTAGAGACAAGAGCTATAGTGATGTGTTTGGCTATGGTTTGAATTCATATCCAACACTTGTGAGAACGACTTTCTACTGTCAATATCGGCTGCTGAGTTTCATTTTTTTATGTTTTTTTTGCCGGATTTCTGAAAAAAATGTGCCTTGGCTCAAAAAAGGTTGAAAAAACACTGCTCTCATGCACTCCGCCACAGACATAGGTGAACGGGGAAAGGTTTTTGTGTGTGTGCTTTATGCAAATTGCCCGGGCCGGGTGATTAATTCATAATGTGTTCCAGTGCAATTGAAGGCAGCGGGAAGTGATCAAGGGCAAGGACATTATGGAACGGCGCAGGCTGCATAGGGGTGGCTCTGCTTGCTCTTGCACTGTACCACAACAGCTCATTACACGGAGACAAAACACCTCCCCCATTGATAATGAACGGCTTTCACCAGGATTTTCGCTTCCTGGGTTGCATATCATTCTTCATCGAACCGAATCAAATATTGATTCCATATCCACGCACCATAATTGTATGCGTGCAATGTGTTGGATGTCGTTTTGTTTCCTGATGATGCAACATATGTGATGTTGGGCGACACCAGCTGCAATTTATTAACAGACTATAAATGAGATGTTTGAAATTAGTTGGAAGAGCTTCCAAAAACCAACAAAACAGACCTTTTTTTTTTTTCCCCCGTCTCCTCAAGCTGACATGCTTGCAGCTATTGTTAATACAATTGCATGTGGAGTGCAGAAAATAATATTCTCATCTGGGGAAATAAAACAGAAAGAGTTGATATGCTTTCAGCTTGTGTTGTACGATGTTTGACAAAAGGGAGTGTGACAGTTGTGGTTAGCCATTATCTGATTGTGCACAATAAGAGAGACAATATTAATACTGTATGGAGCTGTGGCTTTTTCGCACTGACAGCGAAGTGCACACAAAGATATCTCTGTTTTATATCGTGCATGGGAAGCAACTATGTCAGTGTGGAGTTGAGCAAAGGTAATCCAACCTTTAAATACATTTCTATTACGGTATTGACCCAATTTTTTTGCATGATTCAAATTTTTCACCAAAATGTTCCCCTTGTTTTTCGTATACCATCTCAGTCATGGTATCAGTCCACATATGTGTGCAGAGAAAGACTCCCATGTGTTTTAAATAACGTTGCACATGCCAGCAATTGGATAAAGAAGTTGCAAAACACTGTTGAATTCCAGACAGAAGTCATGGTAAAGGCCTACTGAAATGCGATGTTCTTATTTAAACAGGGATAGCAGGTCCATTCTATGTGTCATACTTGATCATTTCGCGATATTGCCATATTTTTGCTGAAAGGATTTAGTAGAGAACATCGACGATAAAGTTCGCAACTTTTGGTAGCTGATAAAAAAAGCCTTGCCTGTACCGGAAGTAGCAGACGATATGCGCGTGACGTCACAGGTTGTGGAGCTCCTCACATCTGCACATTGTTTACAATCATGGCCACCAGCAGCGAGAGCGATTCGGACCGAGAAAGCGACGATTTCCCCATTAATTTGAGCGAGGATGAAAGATTCGTGGATGAGGAAAGTGAAAGTGAAGGACTAGAGGGCAGTGGGAGCGATTCAGATAGGGAAGATGCTGTGAGAGGCGGGTGGGACCTGATATTCAGCTGGGAATGACTAAAACAGTAAATAAACACAAGACATATATATACTCTATTAGCCACAACACAACCAGGCTTATATTTAATATGCCACAAATTAATCCCGCATAACAAACACCTCCCCCCTCCCGTCCATATAACCCGCCAATACAACTCAAACACCTGCACAACACACTCAATCCCACAGCCCAAAGTACCGTTCACCTCCCCAAAGTTCATACAGCACATATATTTCCCTAAAGTCCCCAAAGTTACGTACGTGACATGCACATAGCGGCACGCACGTACGGGCAAGCGATCAAATGTTTGGAAGCCGCAGCTGCATGCGTACTCACGGTACCGCGTCTGCGCATCCAACTCAAAAGTCCTCCTGGTAAGAGTCTCCGTTGTCCCAGTTCTCCACAGGCCAATGGTAAAGCTTGACTGACATCTTCCGGGAATGTAAACAATGAAACACCGGCTGTGTTTGTGTTGCTGCCTGCAGTCGGCCGCAATACACCGCTTCCCACCTACAGCTTTCTTCTTTGCTGTCTCCATTGTTCATTGAACAAATTGCAAAAGATTCACTAACACAGATGTCCAGAATACTGTCAAAATTTGCGATGAAAACAGACAACTTAATAGCTGGCCACCATGCTGTCCCAAAATGTCCTCCACAATCCGTGACGTCACGCGCTGACGTCATCATACCGAGACGTTTTCAGCAGGATATTTCGCGCAAAATTTAAAATTGCACTTTAGTAAGCTAACCCGGCCGTATTGGCATGTGTTGCAATGTTAAGATTTCATCATTGATGTATAAACTATCAGACTGCGTGGTCGGTAACAGTGGGTTTCAGTAGGCCTTTAAAGTATGAAGGTCCTCTCTGCTCATCGCTGTCTTCACCAAGTATTTAATGAGGAGATAGAAATGGATGTATGGATTGTTGTTGTTTTTGAAGTAGAATTATAGTTATTCTCTATAAAATGTGTTTTGTGATAATATTTTTGAGTGTCTGAAATAAGGGTGGAAACAAATATCGATAGGGTAATATATACTTTTTTCAAACTATACAAAATGTTAAATGGGTTATGTTTGTATAGCGCTTTTCTACCTTCAAGGTACTAAAAGCGCTTTGACACTATTTCCACATTCAACCATTCACACACACATTCACACACTTTTCTGCTTTGATCCGGTGACCACAGATGAGTCGCCAGCTGTCCAAAGTCGGAACCCAGGGTGGACCACTCATTTGTGCATCAGTTGGGGACGTCTCTGCGCTGCTGACTTGTCTCCACTCAAGATGATCTCCTGCTGGCCCCACTATGGACTGGACTCTCACTATTATGTTAGATCCACTATGGACTGGACTCTCACACTATTACGTTAGATCCACTACGGACTGGACTCTCACTATTACGTTAGATCCACTACGGACTGGACTCTCACTATTATGTTAGATCCACTATGAACTGCACTCTCACACTATTATGTTAGATCCATAATGGACTGGACTCTCACTATTATGTGAGACCCACTATGGACTGGACTCCCACAATATTATGTTAGACCCACTATGGACTGGACTCTCACACTATTATGCTAGATCCACTATGGACTGGACTCTCACACTACTATGTTAGATCCACTATGGACTGGACTCTCACACTATTATACTAGATCCACTATGGACTGGACTCTCGCACTATTATGTTAGATCCACTATGGACTGGACTCTCACACTATTATGTTAGATCCACTATGGACTGGACTGGACTGGTCGAGTGGCCAAAAAGTTCAATTTTGGTCTTATCACTCCAACTTACTAAGTTTTGAGGCTTGTCTCTGTGCTGTTTGGCGTAATGTAAGCAGGATACTTTGTGACATTTGCGCAGAATTGGCTTTCTTCTGGCGACTCGACCATGCAGCCCATTTTTCTTCAAGTGCCTCCTTATTGTGCATCTTCAAACAGCCACACCACCATTTTTCAGAGAGTCCTGTATTTCAGCTGAAGTTATTTGTGGATTTTTCTTTGCATCTCGAACAATTTTCCTAGCAGTTGTGGCTGAAATCTTTGCTGGTCTACCTGAATCCCTCATTTTCCACTTCTTAATCAGCGTTTGAACACTGCTGATTGGCATTCTCAATTCCTTAGATATCTTTTTATACCCCTTTCCTGTTTTATGCAGTTCAATTACCTTTTCTTGCAGATCCTTTGACAATTATTTTGCCTTCCCCGTGACTCAGAATCCAGAAACATTTGTGCAGCACTGGATGAAAGATGCAATGGTCTGTCAGAAGCCCAGAAAATCACTGACCTTTTATACACACACATTAATTACAAACAAACAGGTCACAGGTGAGGATTGGAACCATGATTAGCCATTCAAACCTGTTTGTGTCAACTTTTGTGCATGTTATCAGATCAAAGTCACTGGGGTATGTAAACTTTTGATCAGGGTCATTTGGGTACTTTCTTTGTCATTTTGATTTAAAAAGAGTACACACAGTTATTTGCCAATAAATAGCTTCACACAACCATTAAGCATTAGTGGAAGAAAGGTTTTTGTGTTATCATTCATATTCTCTGAAGAATGGCCAAAAAATCATAAATCCTCCCAAGGTATGCAAACTTATGAGCACAACTGTATATATATATATATATATATGTATATATATATATATATATATATATATATATATATATATATATATATATATATATATATATGTATATATATTAGAGATGCGCGGATAGGCAATTATTTCATCCGCAACCGCATCAGAAAGTCGTCAACCATCCGCAATCCACCCGATCTAACATTTGATCAGAACCGCATCCGCCCGCCATCCGCCCGCCATCCGCCCGCCATCCGCCCGCCATCCGCCCGCACCCGCCCGTTGTTATATATCTAATATAGACGATGCAAGGCATTAGTGAGGTTATAAAGCTTTTGCCTGTTAAAGAAAAGAGACTGATCCAATGCAGCATTCGCGTGCCACGCTGTCACGACCCAGACGCACACCAGTGCGCAATCATATGGGAGCCGCGCTGAGCGCACCTCCAAGCGCGTCTCGCTGCCGGCGACGGCCGGGTATATGGGCCCGACGCTCCAGCGCCATCCATTTTCAGGGCTAGTTGATTCGGCAGGTGGGTTGTTACACACTCCTTAGCGGGTTCCAACTTCCATGGCCACCGTCCTAGCTGCTGTCTATATCAACCAGGGTGAGCCCCACTCCTTTCGTGAGCGCACTGCGCGCGGAGTGACCCCTGTTACGCGCCCCCGGCAACAGGGGTGGCGGGCAGGTAAGCTGCGCGGGCGGAGCGCGCGGAGTGACCCCTGTTACGAGCCCCCGGCCACGGGGGTGGCGGGCAGGTAAGCTGCTTATCTGCTGCGCGTGACGCCGGCCGCGGCGAAGGCGGACGAGGCGGGGTGTCGTTGCGGTGGGCGCGGTGGTGACCCTGGACGTGCGTCGGGCCCTTCTCGCGGATCGCCTCAGCTACGGCTCCCGGTGGGGCCCTCTCGGGGGAAGGGGCCTCGGTCCCGGACCCCGGCGAGGCGTCGGGGGCCTTCTCCGCTCCGTAAAAGTGTTCATCCCTTTTCTTTTTTTTCTTCTGTTGTGGCATATGCTGCAGGTGCCTGCTCGTTTTTCGTATGTGGGTAACAACATTTAACTATGTATATATATTTCCGAATTGGTTTAACTGCCACCCGCCTGAATCTATTTAAAATCTAATTTTTTTAAATTTCAATCGCCCGACCCGACCCGACCCGACCCGCTGATAAAATCAAATTTTTTTTAATTTCATCCGCCCGATTCGCGGATAATCCGCGGACTCCGCGGTTGTGCCCGCAAACCGCGCATCTCTAATATATATATATATATATATATATATATATATATATATATATATATATATATAAAAAATAAAAATAAAAATAAATAACTATATATATATATATATATATGTATATATACATATACATATATATTTATTTATTTTTATTTTATTTTTTATTTTTTTTCTCACCCGCCCCATCCCCAGCGTTTACCTGTTTCTCAACATTTTTGTAAGGGTTGTAAGAAGTTGGCAGACCCGTCAGCAATCCTGTTCTGTCTCCCTGTAACGTTTGTCTGCTCTTGAATGGGATTGTGCTGAAAATCTTAAAGGGGAACATTATCACCAGACCTATGTAAGCGTCAATATATACCTTGATGTTGCAGAAAAAAGACCATATATTTTTTCAACCGATTTCCGAACTCTAAATGGGTGAATTTTGGCGAATTAAACGCCTTTCTATTATTTGCTCTCGGAGCGATGACGTCACGTTGTGACGTCACATCGGGAAGCAATCCGCCATTTTCTCACTTTCGTCGGTGTGTTGTCGGAGGGTGTAACAACACGAACAGGGACGGATTCAAGTTGCACCAGTGGCCCAAAGATGCGAAAGTGGCAAGAAATTGGACGAAATTTGTTCAAAATATGAGGGTATGGGGAAAGCCGACGAAATGGTCAGTCGTTTGTTCCACACACTTTACCGACGGAAGCTATGCTACGACAGAGATGGCAAGAATGTGTGGATATCCTGCGACACTCAAAGCAGATGCATTTCCAACGATAAAGTCAAAGAAATCTGCCGCCAGACCCCCATTGAATCTGCCGGAGTGTGTGAGCTATTCAGGGACAACGGACCTCGGTAGCACGGCAAGCAATGGCGGCAGTTTGTTCCCGCAGACGAGCGAGCTAAACCCCCTGGATGTCTTGGCTCACACCGTCCCTTATGCCACCGAAGATGATCAAGAGAAGAATATCGACTCTAGCTTCCCTGGCCTGCTGACATCAACTCCAAAACTGGACAGATCAGCTTTCAGGAAAAGAGAGCGGATGAGGGTATGTCTACAGAATATATTAATTGATGAAAACCTTATTCATTACTTGCGGTTTTACGTAAATTATTATACATAAACTGTGTTTACCAATAATTTAGCTTAAAAACATTTTTTTTTTTCAATCATTCGAGTACATTCGGGTAGTTTTGTGTAATGCAGTATTTTGTGTCTATTTAGGTATGGTTAACCTGAGTGCTGAAATCGTGGAAAAATATATGTTCTTAGCGCGCCTGAAATAGGCTGTCTGCACTGTCAAAGTGCATGTTGCCAAATGTATTTCATACGCTGTAAACCTAGTTCATAGTTGTTAGTAATTATCTTATCAGACAGTGTTAAGCCGCTGAAATCCGAGTCTGAATCCGAGCTAATGTCGCTATACCTAGCTGTTTGTTTGTATTGGTATCACTGTGTGACATCACAGGAAAATGGACGGGTGTATATAACGATAGTTAAAATCAGGCACTTTGAAGCTTTTTTTAGGGATATTGCGTGATGGGTAAAATTTTGAAAAAAACTTCGAAAAATAAAATAAGCCACTGGGAACTGATTTTTAATGGTTTTAACGCTTCTGAAATTGTGATAATGTTCCCCTTCAATTCCCCCTCAGGGATTATTAAACTATTTCTGATTCTGATTCTGATTAAATACTAATATAGAGAAATATCAGGATAGCTTTCTGTCAAAATGAAAACACCTTTGTTTGCCAATAGTTCAATAGCGTGTGTATTTGACAATATCCAAAGGCTCCTTATCATATTATTCAGCTCCCAGCCAAGCAACACCTCGGAGGCTCAATGGCGAGACACAAAGCTGCGGTGGCAGCGCTGGTAGCTCCAGGTGACAGAGTGCTGATGATTCTAGCGAGGACAATGCCCTGCATGTGTCAAACAATTGGCAAATAATTTATGTCATCTTCTCCACCGTTATTTCCGTGGAGGAACGCTAACTGCGTTGCCAATATCAAACCTCCTGCAGGGGAGAAGCAAAGCGAGGGACAAGCGACAAAAAAGACTGATGGAGGGAGCAAGGAAGGAGGAAGAGAGGAGTGGACTGGGGGAGGGGAAGAAGCCCCAGCCTCCTCGTTTCTTTCCCTCCTGCTAAACCGAAGATGCACGGCCATCTGCAATGGGACAAACACGCGTATGGCCGTCATTTGTCCGACATCTTACGTGACGCCAGGGCCTTTCCTCTCGCCATGCCAACCTGTGTGGCAGGTGATGTATGTGTTTCTTCAGTCCCGTGATTACTAGCATGGAGCCGCAGAGCGATGCTCTTCACCTCATCAGTTCCATAGGCTGCGCTCCGAGGTGGGTGAGGGATTCGCCGCGAGATGCCTTCTGACACGCAGCACAACCAGGGCGGACCGGCGTGAATATCATACAGTGCATTTGGCCACAGCCGCTCACTGTGAACGGATCAATCCAGGTGAATGAGGTGAATTAGAATTTTAATAGAGTGCCGAGGAGCGGTAATTAAAAAGAATGATTATATGTTCCCTAAATGTATGAAAAAGCCAACGGCTCAGTGAGGCGCAACGCGGCTTTAGTGTAATGTACAACGTATGCTGCCTGTTTGCTGCATGTGTCCTTTGTGGAAATCATGCAAATAGTACAAGAACATTCAACCTAATTATTGTATTTGTGCCAGGGTTGTACAGTATAGTACCGCAATACTAAAGAATCATATTCAGTACTATACCGGTCCACCAAACCACCCGCCCCCCTGTCGGCGTCACGTCATGACATTGCTGGTTTAGGAGCAAAGGAGCATGTTCGGCAGCGCAAAATCACGGAGTACTTACAAGCAGACACAGTCTGTGGACCAGTGGTTCTTAACCTGGGTTCGATCGAACCCTAGGGGTTCGGTGAGTCGGCCTCAGGGGTTCGGCGGAGGTCAAGACACACCCGACTCATCGTGTAAAAAAAAACTTTGGTCTTGAATTTGAAAAAAACAAAACACATTTTATTTTTCACTAAAGAAGGGTTCGTTGAATGCGCATATGAAAACGGCGGGTTTCGGTAGCTCCAACAAGGTTAAGAACCACTGTACTAGAGTCCGTGAACATTGCTCTAAAGTCAGGATTTTTTGTTGATTTAATGTGCATACAAAAGTAAACATGGACAGGTGCAAAGGCAGCAATATATGATAAAACAAGACGGCAGCCAAAGAAGGACTTCCCTATTCATCCCCGAAAAAACCCGCCAGCTAACTTTTGTCATAATTTTGCCAAGTAAAAGTCCGATTATTATTATTATAATATTGCCAACATTTTAAAGTTTTCTTATAAAATTGTGAATTTTGTCGCGTAAAATTACGACTCTTTTCATAATATTGGCAAAATGTTAAGCTTTTCTTGTAAAATTGCGACTGTTATTCAGTAAAATTCCAACTTTTATCATTATATTGCACAAATGTTCAGTTTTTCTTGTACAATTTTGACTTGCGTTGAGTAAAATTACGACCTTTATCATAATAATAGGGGTCGGCATTTTTCGGAGGTTTCAAGAAGGTAAAAATGCAAGAATGAGTGTTTGTGTGTCCTTGTATTTTTACCCTTCTTGCGACATCAACAAGGAAAAGAACCTTCCATGTGAGGACCGGTGAACAAGTTAGGACCGAAATCATGGTCCCAATATGGAAAACCATTGCATCTAATAGAGAGCCAAATACCAGAGCAGTGGTTCTTAACCTGGGTTCGATCGAACCCTAGGGGTTCAGTGAGTCGGCCTCAGGGGTTCGGCGGAGGTCAAGACACACCCGACTCATCGTGTAAATAAAAACTTTGGTCTTGAATTTGAAAAAAAAAAACACATTTTATTTTTCACTAAAGAAGTGTTCGTTGAATGCGCATATGAAAACGGCGGGGTTCGGTAGCTCCAACAAGGTTAAGAACCACTGTACTAGAGTCTGTGAACATTGCTCCAAAGTCAGGATTTTTTGTTGATTTAATGTGCATACAAAAGTAAACATGGACAGGTGCAAAGGCAGCAATATATGATAAAACAAGACGGCAGCCAAAGAAGGACTTCCCTATTCATCCCCGAAAAAACCCGCCAGCTAACTTTTGTCATAATTTTGCCAAGTAAAATTCCGATTATTATTATTATAATATTGCCAAAATTTTAAAGTTTTCTTATAAAATTGTGAATTTTGTCGCGTAAAATTACGACTCTTTTCATAAAATTGGCAAAATGTTAAGCTTTTCTTGTATAATTGCAACTTGTAAATAAAAACTTTGGTCTTGAATTTGAAAAAAAAAAAAATACATATTTTTCACTAAAGAAGGGTTCGTTGAATGCGCATATGAAAACGGGGGGGTTCGTAGCTCCAACAAGGTTAAGAACCACTGTACTAGAGTCCGTGAACATTGCTCCAAAGTCAGTATTTTTTGTTGATTTAATGTGCATACAAAAGTAAACATGGACAGGTGCAACGGCATTGAATATGTCCAATGTATGATCCCGTAACTACTTGGTATCGGATCGATACCTACATTTGTGGTATCATCCAAAACTAATGTAAAGCATCCAAACAGAAGAATAAGTGATTATTATATTTTAACAAAAGTGTAGATACAGCATGTTAAAAGAGAAAGTAAGCAGATTTTAACAGTAAATGAACAAGTAGATTAATAATTAATTTTCTACCACTTGTCCTAATAATGCAGACAAAATAATAGGTAGATAAATGACACAATATATTACTGTATACGTCAACAGACTAATTAGGAGTCTTTGTTTGTTTACTTACTACTAAAAGACAAGTTGTCTAGTATGTTCACTATTTTATTTAAGAACAAACTTGCAATAATAAACATATGTTTAATGTACAGTAAAATTTGTTGTTAAAATAAAGCCAATAACGCTATTTTTTGTGGTCCCCTTTATTTAGAAAAGTACGGAAAAGTATGGAAATACATTTTGGTGCCAAAATATTGATATCGGGACAACACTAGTTTGTACATATGTGCGAGTGTGCTCATTTCCAGTGTAATATTCATTCATACATCAATTTTTATGTCACAACCATTGACACTAGTCCATGAACATATGGGGACGTTGTCAAATGTTCTGCCCCACGTGTTTCAGTTCCTTCTTTTCTCCGGACCCTACAAACTGGACGAGCGAGCATTAGCCTTGTTAGGTCTTATGCAGACACACATGTCGGTTGCTGTCAGCTTACACAACGGAGAAGGAAGCACCGTATTGGTCCGGCCCCCAAGGAGAATATATTACAAACCCCGTTTCCATGTGAGTTGGGAAATTGTGTTAGATGTAAATATAAACGGAATACAATGATTTGCAAATCCTTTTCAACCCATATTCAGTTGAATATGCTATTTTTTGCAAATAATAATTAACTTAGAATTTCATGGCTGCAACACGTGCCAAAGTAGTTGGTAAAGGGCATGTTCACCACTGTGTTACATGGCCTTTCCTTAACAACACTCAGTAAACATTTGGGAACTGAGGAGACACATTTTTTAAGCTTCTCAGGTGGAATTCTTTCCCATTTTTGCTTGATGTACAGCTGAAGTTGTTCAACAGTCCGGGGGTCTCCGTTGTGGTATTTTAGGCTTCATAATGCGCCACACATTTTCAATGGGAGACAGGTCTGGACTACAGGCAGGCCAGTCTAGTACCCGCACTCTTTTACTATGAAGCCACGTTGATGTAACACATGGCTTGGCATTGTCTTGCTGAAATAAGCAGGGGCGTCCATGGTAACGTTGCTTGGATGGCAACATATGTTGCTCCAAAACCTGTATGTACCTTTCAGCATTAATGGCGCCTTCACAGATGTGTAAGTTACCCATGTCTTGGGCACTAATACACCCCCATACCATCACAGATGCTGGCTTTTCAACTTTGCGCCTATAACAATCCAGATGGTTTCCTCTTTGGTCCGGAGGACACGACGTCCACAGTTTCCAAAAACAATTTGAAATGTGGACTCGTCAGACCACAGAACACTTTTCCACTTTGCATCAGTCCATCTTAGATGAGCTCAGGCCCACCGAAGTCGACGGCGTTTCTGGGTGTTGTTGATAAACGGTTTTCGCCTTGCATAGGAGAGTTTTAACTTGCACTTACAGATGTAGCGACCAACTGTAGTTACTGACAGTGGGTTTCTGAAGTGTTCCTGAGCCCATGTGGTGAAATCCTTTACACACTGATGTCGCTTGTTGATGCAGTACTGCCTGAGGGATCGAAGGTCACGGGCTTAGCTGCTTACGTGCAGTGATTTCTCCAGATTCTCTGAACCTTTCGATGATATTACGGACCGTAGATGGTGAAATCCCTAAATTCCTTGCTGGTTGAGAAAGGTTTTTCTTAAACTGTTCAACAATTTGCTCACGCATTTCTTGACAAAGTGGTGACCCTCGCCCCATCCTTGTTTGTGATCAACTGAGCATTTCATGGAATCTACTTTTATACCCAATCATGGCACCCACCTGTTCCCAATTTGCCTGTTCACCTGTGGGATGTTCCAAATAAGTGTTTGATGAGCATTCCTCAACTTTATCAGTATTTATTGCCACCTTTCCCAACTTCTTTGTCACGTGTTGCTGGCATCAAATTCTAAAGTTAATGATTATTTGCAAAAAAAATATGTTTATCAGTTTGAACATCAAATATGTTGTCTTTGTAGCATATTCAACTGAATATGGGTTGAAAATTATTTGCAAATCATTGTATTCTGTTTATATTTACATCTAACACAATTTCCCAACTCATATGGAAACGGGGTTTGTATATTATAGTATATTTTTACACTAATTCATAAAGCTAATGAAGTGAATTAATTAACTCATATTCTTTTTTGCATATGGCGAAGGTTTATATTCATCTTGGAGAAAGCAAACCACCAAGTTTAAATAAATAGCGGTATTTCAGTTTGAGCACATAACAACATAAGGCCTCACAATTTCCTTTGTGGATCAATAAAGTTTGTCTAAGTAAGTTTGATATTCGCAGGTGTATTGAATCACTTCTCATAGGAAAGAGGCCCTAATTGGGACTTTGGAATGCAAAAGTGATAACCCTATCTTTGAGAAAAGACTACATGTTCAGCCCAATGCTAACATTTAAGTTATGACTTAAATGAGTTGTTTTTCAGACATTTACACACTAACTTCTCCTTTTATGGTCAGGATGCGCTCTCCTGACTTAGTACACACACACAGACAGGAAGGAGGAATATAAAAATTGATGGTTTGGCTTCTCCAAGTTAGGAGAGACACATTTTTTGACTTGACCTCCTCCAGGTACTGCAGTCCTGTATAATGACGCTCGCTTGTATTAAAGCAACTTTTTGTTCAGCAAAGAGTCTACAAACTTTTCTTTTATACCAGCCGCACTGCCATGTCGCCTTTCAGCCCGGGAGAAGGTGACAAGACCAGAAATACACTTCACTAATGTAGTTGTTTATAGTACATTCTGTTTTATTGATTTTTTAGACAATGTTTCCTCCCTAAAGGTGTAATATTATTTTTAAAAGGCCTGTTACTTGTTAAAAGTATGCTTTGGATTAAATAGATTTCAACTTATTTCACTGGGCAAGGCTGGTTCGTGTTACAAGTGTTTTGAGTTACAATTTTGGTCGTCAAACTAATTGACATACTTGCCAACCCTCCCGGATTTTCCGGGAGACTCCCGAAATTCAGCGCCTCTCCCGAAAACCTCCCGGGACAAATTTTCTCCCGAAAATCTCCCGAAATTCAGGCGGCGCTGGAGGCCACGCCCCCTCCAGCTTCATGCGGACCTGAGTGACGTGTCGACAGCCTGTTCTCACGTCCGCTTTCCCACAATATAAACAGCGTGCCTGCCAAATCACGTTATAACTGTAGAATGATTGAGGGCGAGTTCTTGGTTTCTTATGTGGGTTTATTGTTAGCGCGGTAACAACACACAACAACAGCAGTAACGTTTTCGTCTACCGTAAAGCAGTTTGTCTGCCGTAAACAGAAATGTTGTGACACTCTTAAACGGGACAATACTGCCATCTACTGTACATGCATATGTGACAATAACATCTAGGGCTTTTAGAGAGTGCAGTGCACGACTGCTATACTATATATAGAGTATATATATATATATATATATATATATATATATATATATATATATATATATATATATATATATATATATATATATTTATATATATATAAATATATATACTTGAGGGTGCTCCCCTGGGTGATTCCCTCGTTCTACTGGGGGACTTCAACGCTCATATTGGCAACGACAGTGAAACCTGGAGAGGCGTGATTGGGAAGAATGGCCGCCCGGATCTGAACCCGAGTGGTGTTTTGTTATTGGACTTTTGTGGCCGTCACGGATTGTCCATAACGAACACCATGTTCAAGCATAAGGGTGTCCATATGTGCACTTGGCACCAGGACAACCTAGGCCGCAGTTCTATGATCGACTTTGTAGTTGTGTCATCGGATTTGCGGCCTCATGTTTTGGACACTCGGGTGAAAAGAGGGGCGGAGCTTTCTACCGATCACCACTTGGTGGTGAGTTGGCTGCGATGGTGGGGGAGGATGCCGGACAGACCTGGCAGGCCCAAACGCATTGTGAGGGTTTGCTGGAAACGTCTGGCAGAGTCTCCTGTCAGAGAGAGTTTCAATTCCCACCTCCGGAAGAACTTTGAACATGTCACGAGGGAGGTGCTGGACATTGAGTCCGAGTGGACCATGTTCCGCACCTCTATTGTCGAGGCGGCTGATTGGAGCTGTGGCCGCAAGGTAGTTGGTGCCTGTCGTGGCGGTAATCCTAGAACCCGTTGGTGGACACCGGCGGTGAGGGATGCCGTCAAGCTGAAGAAGGAGTCCTATCGGGTTCTTTTGGCTCATGGGACTCCTGAGGCAGCGGACAGGTACCGACAGGCCAAGCGGTGTGCGGCTTCAGCGGTCGCGGAGGCAAAAACTCGGACATGGGAGGAGTTCGGGGAAGCCATGGAAAACGACTTCCGGACGGCTTCGAAGCGATTCTGGACCACCATCCGCCGCCTCAGGAAGGGGAATCAGTGCACTACCAACACCGTGTATGGTGCGCATGGTGTTCTGCTGACCTCGACTGCGGAAGTTGTGGATCGGTGGAGGGAATACTTCGATGATCTCCTCAATCCCACCAACACGTCTTCCTATGAGGAAGCAGTGCCTGGGGAATCTGTGGTGGGCTCTCCTATTTCTGGGGCTGAGGTTGCTGAGGTAGTTAAAAAGCTCCTCGGTGGCAAGGCCCCGGGGGTGGATGAGATCCGCCCGGAGTTCCTTAAGGCTCTGGATGCTGTGGGGCTGTCTTGGTTGACAAGACTCTGCAGCATCGCGTGGACATCGGGGGCAGTACCTTTGGATTGGCAGACCGGGGTGGTGGTTCCTCTCTTTAAAAAGGGGAACCGGAGGGTGTGTTCTAACTATCGTGGGATCACACTCCTCAGCCTTCCCGGTAAGGTCTATTCAGGTGTACTGGAGAGGAGGCTACGCCGGATAGTCGAACCTCGGATTCAGGAGGAACAGTGTGGTTTTTGTCCTGGTCGTGGAACTGTGGACCAGCTCTATACTCTCGGCAGGGTCCTTGAGGGTGCATGGGAGTTTGCCCAACCAGTCTACATGTGCTTTGTGGACTTGGAGAAGGCATTCGACCGTGTCCCTCGGGAAGTCCTGTGGGGAGTGCTCAGAGAGTATGAGGTTTCGGACTGTCTGATTGTGGCTGTCCGCTCCCTGTATGATCAGTGTCAGAGCTTGGTTCGCATTGCCGGCAGTAAGTCGGACACGTTTCCGGTGAGGGTTGGACTCCGCCAAGGCTGCCCTTTGTCACCGATTCTGTTCATAACTTTTATGGACAGAATTTCTAGGCGCAGTCAAGGCGTTGAGGGGATCCGGTTTGGTGGCTGCAGGATTAAGTCTCTGCTTTTTGCAGATGATGTGGTCCTGATGGCTTCATCTAGCCAGGATCTTCAGCTCTCACTGGATCGGTCCGCAGCTGAGTGTGAAGCGACTGGGATGAGAATCAGCACCTCCAAGTCGTAGTCCATGGTTCTCGCCCGGAAAAGGGTGGAGTGCCATCTCCGGGTTGGGGAGGAGATCTTGCCCCAAGTGGAGGAATTCAAGTACCTCGGAGTCTTGTTCACGAGTGAGGGAAGAGTGGATCGTGAGATCGACAGGCGGATCGGTGCGGGGTCTTCAGTAATGCGGACGCTGTATCGATCCGTTGTGGTGAAGAAGGAGCTGAACCGGAAGGCAAAGCTTTCAATTTACCGGTCGATCTACGTTCCCATCCTCCCCTATGATCATGGCCGAAATGAGTTTCCTCCGCCGGGTGGCGGGGCTCTCCCTTAGACATAGGGTGAGAAGCTCTGTCATCCGGGGGGAGCTCAAAGTAAAGCCGCTGCTCCTCCACATCGAGAGGAGCCAGATGAGGTGGTTCGGGCATCTGGTCAGGATGCCACCCGAGCGCCTCCCTAGGGAGGTGTTTAGGGCACGTCCGACCGGTAGGAGGCCACGAGGAAGACCCAGGACACATTGGGAAGACTATGTCTCCCGGTTGGCCTGGGAACGCCTCGGGATCCCCGGGAGGAGCTGGACGAAGTGGCTGGGGAGAGGGAAGTCTGGGCTTCCCTGCTTAGGCTGCTGCCCCCGCGACCCGACCTCGGATAAGCGGAAGAAGATGGATGGATGGATGGATGGATGGATGGATATATATATATATATATATATATATATATATATATATATATATATATATATAAATATATACACATATATATATATATATATATATATATATATATATAAATACACATATATATATATATATATATATATATATATAATAAAATAAATATATATATATATATATAGCTAGAATTCACTGAAAGTCAAGTACTTCATATATATATATATATATATATATATATATATATACATACATATATGAAATACTTGAGTATATATATTATATATATATATATATATATATATATATATATATATATATATATATATATATATATATATATATATATATATTTTTATATATATAAAGTATATATATATATATATACATACATATATATATATATATGAAATACTTGACTTGGTGAATTCTAGCTGTAAATATACTCCTCCCCTCCCCAATACCAATATCTAAGTTACATTTAAACCAGTGTGGGTGGCACTGGGAGCAGGTGGGTAAAGTGTCTTGCCCAAGGACACAACGGCAGTGACTAGGATGGCGGAAGCGGGGATCGAACCTGCAACCCTAAAGTTACCGGCACGGCCGCTCTACCAACCGAGCTATACCGTCCCAAGGTATAGCGTCTAAGAAGTGTTGTATCCCAAATAGCTGCAATTGCCTTCTCTTAACTGTCGAGGTTTGAGAAAATGAAAGGATTTTAAGTGTGCCTTATAGTCCGAAAAATACGGTACATTTCTGGTTCTTGTTTGTCACCTCATAACAAGTAATTTTGGATATGAAACTGTGTCATCTCGAGCCTTTCTGTATGCAAACGGTTTCAATTAATTTATTGCTGTATTGCTGTCCTCTTATTTATTCAGCACTTAATTAAGCTTTCTAGTGCCCTTAATGTTTTTTTCCAATATATTATTTGGAGTTAGGTTATAATAGTCCAGCATTACAATGCATTGTTTGAACCGCACAACAGCAGTTGACCTGTAAGTAACACTGACGCCTTGTCTTCCCACACCCATTAATCACTGCCAAGATTCAGTCGAACTTCCATATTAGGTTTCACATCGTTCGGACTATCAGAGGGCCGTTGCTGCTTTTGGTCCAAACATCTTTCATGTGTCAACGGATGATGCATAATGTACCACACTGCTTTTCCAAGACGATCGCTGCCATCTTCAATCCTGCCGTTTTTGACTCAGTTATTGATGTCGACCAAGAAAATCCCTGTCCGAAACTTTATCTGACCTGTTTTGATTTTGTTCCAACCGGAGTCTGGCACACATGCTGCCATTATGAGAATCTTGCTAAGTTGAACAGCGGGGACAGGAAGGATGTTGTCACTTTAAAGTTCACGACTAAATCTTCCTCAGTGAGCTTGGAGTCATTTGGAGCACTTTGGGCCGTCTGTCGACAAAATATCTATTTGTCTATCTGTCATTGTTCACCCGGAGAGAGAGAGATGTTTTTTTATGGTGACCTGGCCAACTATTCTGTGTCAACTGGTGTCAGGCTACAAGTGCAATATAGTAGCGTGCCTCAAGGCTCAACCCCAAACGAGCCGTGTGTCCCAAACATCAACCAAAAGATAAGGCTGCGAGCCTCCATCAGCGGGCCTGAAAAGCTGACCAGACAGGAAACTACTAAGACTATGTCTATACTAAGCCGGATAAACCCTTAAAGGGGAACATTATCACCAGACCTATGTAAGCGTCAATATATACCTTGATGTTGCAGAAAAAAGACCATATATTATTTTAGCCGATTTCCGAACTCTAAATGGGTGAATTTTGGCAAATTAAACGCCTTTCTATTATTCGTGACGTCACATCGGGAAGCAATCCGCCATTTTCTCAAACACATTACAAACACCGAGTCAAATCAGCTCTATTATTTTCCGTTTTTTCGACTGTTTTCCGTACCTTGGAGACATCATGCCTCGTCGGTGTGTTGTCGGAGGGTGTAACAACACGAACAGGGTCGGATTCAAGTTGCACCAGTGGCCCAAAGATGCGAAAGTGGCAAGAAATTGGACGTTTGTTCCGCACACTTTACCGACGAAAGCTATGCTACGACAGAGATGGCAAGAATGTGTGGATATCCTGCGACACTCAAAGCAGATGCATTTCCAACGATAAAGTCAAAGAAATCTGCCGCCAAACCCCCAGGAAAAGAGAGCGGATGAGGGTATGTCTACAGAATATATTAATTGATGAAAACTGGGCTGTCTGCACTCTCAAAGTGCATGTTGTTACCAAATGTATTTCATATGCTGTAAACCTAGTTCATAGTTGTTAGTTTCCTTTAATGCCAAACAAACACATACCAATCGTTGGTTAGAAGGCGATCGCCGAATTCGTCCTCGCTTTCTCCCGTGTCGCTGGCTGTCGTGTCGTTTTGGTCGGTTTCGCTTGCATACGGTTCAAACCGATATGGCTCAATAGCTTCAGTTTCTTCTTCAATTTCGTTTTCGCTAACTGCCTCCACACTACAACCATCCGTTTCAATACATGCGTAATCTGTTGAATCGCTTAAGCCGCTGAAATCCGAGTCTGAATCCGAGCTAATGTCGCTATATATTGCTGTTCTATCCGCCATGTTTGTTTGTATCGGCATCACTGTGTGACGTCACAGGAAAATGGACAGGTGGTTAAAATCAGGCACTTTGAAGCTTTTTTTAGGGATATTGCGTGATGGGTAAAATTTTGAAAAAAACTTTGAAAAATAAAATAAGCCACTGGGAACTGATTATTAATGGTTTAGATTTGTTGTGTGTGTGTGTGTGTGTGTGTGTGTGTGTGCGTTACATTAAGAGGCACAATGTCCATTTTTGTTTTTTCAATCACACTGCTTTACTGTAAGGTCGGCCGCCGCCTCCTTCCTGAAGCTTCTTTTTTGGAACTACCTCAAGTTGAAAAATGGTCCCAAGAAGAATGTTGTCGTTTTTTGAAATTGTGATAATGTTCCCCTTTAAACACATAATTATTTAGCCTAAGCCCCGTTTCAGCCACACTAAACCATAATTTAAGGTAACCCTCCTTGGATATATTTTAAGTAAGGTAAGTGCGGCGTGTATTTCTTGAATCTACGGCTCTTAGCTTTGTATGGACTCATTGATCGTTTACAAACTGAGTTCGGAGAAGAAGTGACGCCAGAAAGACCACGCCCCACACAAGAAGTGACGTCAGAAAGAACGCGCCACAGCCAGCTTCATAACAACCGGACACATGAATACCTTAAGAGAAAGCCATTGCAGCTATTTGGGATACAACACTTCTCAGACGGTAAGAGAACTTCCCAATGTCGAAGTCAGCTGTGATTCTACTTACAGAAAAACTTTATCCATTTGTTGAAGGAGAGACAACGAGAATGCAGGCTCCCTGGATGTGATAAAAAAGGTAACATGTGCTTTGTATTACCTGGCCAACGAGGGAAGACTAACTACGGAAAACGGCGAATGCTTTTGGACTGGCAAAGCAGACTGTATCAGTTATTGTCCGCCATGTATGTCGCGGACTCAACGTCTAGGTCCAGAGTATATAAAGTCACCAAAAAGGAATGGACAATGAAGGTGAAGGCAAAAGAGTGAGGAGTGTCCTGACCAGACATCTAGATCCCTAGTTTGATTGTTGTCAAATGTTCTTTATCACATTATTTACGTGTCTAATAAAGATTTGATTAATTTATGATGTCTCAGGTGTGATTCACTACAATAGGGCCCCACAGCACACTGGATTTCAGTTCATTGAAATACCACAACACTGGATATTGTTCAGATAAGTTAAATTTAATTAAAGAACTTGCACACAAAGCAACACTGGAGGTGACTATGACGTGCGCATTTTCCGGTTGCGTTGTGCCGGCGGACGGTGAAGGGGGGGGGTCTTATACGACAATTGTGTGTGTGTGTGGACACGATAAGATTAGGTGGGATTTACCCTGGATAACCTTAGCTGGTTTAGGCCCAGTTTACACTAAGCCAGATAAGGTTATCCAGGGTAAATCACACCTAACCTTATCCGTGTCCACACACAACAATACCACGATTGAGACCCCCTCCCCCCTCCGTCCGCCGGCGCAACGCGACCTAGTACGGATGTGCGGAAAATGCGCACGTCATAGTCACCTCCGGTGTTGCTTTGTGTGCAAGTTCTTAAATGTAACTTATCTGAACAATATCCAGTGTTGTGGTATTTCAATGAACTAGACTCCAGTGTGCTGTGGGGCCCTGTTGTAGTGAATCACACCTGAGACATCATAAATTAATCACATCTTTATTAGACATGTAAACAATGGGATAAAGAACATTTAACATTAATCAATCTAGGGATCTAGATATCTGGTCAGGACACTCCTCACTCTTTTGCCCTCACCTTCAGTGTCCATTCCTTTTTGGTGACTTTATATACTCTGGACCTAGACGTTGAGTCTGCGACATACATGGCAGACAATAACTGATACGGTCTGCTTTGCCAGTCCAAAAGCATTTGCCGTTTTCCTCGACGGCCAGGTAATACAAAGCACACACTACCTTTTTTATCACATCTACAGGAGCTCGTATATTGTTGTCTCTCCTTCGACAAATGGACAAAGTTTTTCGCTAAGTAGAATCATAGCTGACCGGGCCAGATATTGGAAAGTTCTCTTGCCGTCTGAGAAGTGTTGTATCCCAAATAGCTGCAATCGCTTTCTCTTAAGGTATTCATGTGTGATTTCCACAAGTGTCTGTACATGTAGAGGAAGGAGAAACACGGGCATGTCTGGATGACTCGCCTTCATATTTCCAGTGGATGGTTCCGAGCTACGAAACCGCTTTATTATGAAGCTGGCTGTGGCGTGTTCTTTCTGACGTCACTTCCTGTGTGGGCGAGGTCTTTCTGGCGTCACTTCCTCTCCGAACTCAGTTTGTAAACGATCAATGAGTCCATACAAAGCTAAGAGCCGGAGATTCAAGAAATACACGGCTGACATACCCATGTAAAAATTTGTCCGAGGAAGGTGACCTTAAACGATGGTTTAGTGTGGCTGAAACGGGGCTTAGGCTAAATAATTATTCGTCTAAAGGCCTACTGAAACCCACTACTACCTACCACGCAGTCTGATAGTTTATATATCAATGATGAAATTTTAACATTGCAACACATTCCAATACGGCCGGGTTAGCTTACTAAAGTGCAATTTTAAATTTTGCGCAAAATATCCTGCTGAAAACGTCTCGGTATGATGACGCCTGCGCGTGACGTCACGGATTGTAGAGGACATTTTGGGACAGCATGGTGGCCAGCTATTAAGTCGTCTGTTTTCATCGCAACATTCCACAGTATTCTGGACATCTGTGTTGGTGAATCTTTTGAAATTTGTTCAATGAACAATGGAGACAGCAAAGAAGAAAGCTGTAGGTGGGAAGCGGTGTATTGCGGCAGGTGTTGTGCCGGATAACGCACCCTCGCAGTAGAATGCAGCCCCTGACTGTTGTGCCGGATAACAAAGCCGGTGTTTCATTGTTTACATTCCCGAAAGATGACAGTCAAGCTTTACCATTGGCCTGTGGAGAACTGGGACAACAGAGACTCTTACCAGGAGGACTTTGAGTTGGATGCGCAGACGCGGTACCGTGAGTACGCATGCAGCTGCGGCTTCCAAACATTTGATCGCTTGCCCGTACGTGCGTGCCGCTATGTGCATGTCACGTACGTAACTTTGGGGACTTTGGGGAAATATATGTGCTGTATGAACTTTGGGGAGGTGAACGGTACTTTGGGCTGTGGGATTGAGTGTGTTGTGCAGGTGTTTGAGTTGTATTGGCGGGTTATATGGACGGGAGGGGGGAGGTGTTTGTTATGCGGGATTCATTTGTGGCATATTAAATATAAGCCTGGTTGTGTTGTGGCTAATAGAGTATATATATGTCTTGTGTTTATTTACTGTTTTAGTCATTCCCAGCTGAATATCAGGTCCCACCCGCCTCTCACAGCATCTTCTCTATCTGAATCGCTCCCACTGCCCTCTAGTCCTTCACTCTCACTTTCCTCATCCACAAATCTTTCATCCTCGCTCAAATTAATGGGTAAATCGTCGCTTTCTCGGTCCGAATCGCTCTCGCTGCTGGTGGCCATGATTGTAAACAATGTGCAGATGTGAGGAGCTCCACAACCTGTGACGTCACGCTACTCGCCTGCTACTTCCGGTCCAGGCAAGGCTTTTTTATCAGCGACCAAAAGTTGCCAACTTTATCGTCGATGTTCTCTACTAAATCCTTTCAGCAAAATATGGCAATATCGCGAAATGATCAAGTATGACACATAGAATGGACCTGCTATCCTCGTTTAAATAAGAAAATCGCATTTCAGTAGGCCTTTAAGGGGTTAAACGACTTATTGTAGACATGGCCTTAGTGTAGAAGCGGCCTAAGCCAACCTGTGTTGTTCGTATCATAGATGAGCCGTGGCGGCTGCATGCGCAAATCGATGCTTGGGACAAGTCGTCATCGTTTTACTTGCCACAAGACATCGGTATTGTGGCGAGACATTCCTCTGGGGAAGAAGTCTACCCTGGCAAACCACAATGGAAGCTTTATTCCACATCAAAGAACAGGATGTGCTCAGCTGGTGAAACTATGCCATGCATCCCTTCTTGTTTCAGTTAGAAAGAAGAAAAACCAAGTGAACAACGCAATCAATTATATCTCCCTCAACTACACACAGCAGATAGACCATTAAGTACACCAGCACTATTCAATGAGATCCGACACAAATCTTGTGAGAAAAATTGTCTTCATAAAAAGGTAATAATGTTCGGCTTTGATTGACACTGTCAGAGAGGTCTTCATTTCCTATGAGGCCGGTTTTCAGTTTGTGGTAGAGACTCACAACAAAAGACAATTACACGCCAACGTGGCGCCATTGGGAGAGTGGCCGTGCCAGCAACCTGAGGGTTCCTGGTTCAATCCCCACCTTCTACCAACCTCGTCACGTCCGTTGTGTCCTCGAGCAAGACACTTCACCCTTGCTCCTGATGGGTGGTGGTTAGGGCCTTGCATGGCCATCAGTGTGTGAATGTGTGTGTGAATGGGTGAACGTGGAAATAGTGTCAAAGCGCTTTGAGTACCTTGAAGGTAGAAAAGCGCTATACAAGTATAACCCATTTACCATTTGGCGCAAGAGTGGATTAGCCGCGGGTGCACACATTGACACAATAAATATTTACAAAGGCCCTTGTGTTTATTCACAAATATAACAAAATACAGTGCTTGTAAGGCGGCATAAAGAAGCCTAGCGGGGAGCCCAGTCTTTGTCCTTCTCCTTACGCTCTTTCAGGGCATGTTAGTGATTGTGGATTTCCGTTCCGTGCACAGGTTTTTTTTTTCTTTTGCGATGGTCAGGTAAATTTTCTTCTGCTTTTGCATTCCGTCGACATGTGGGGGGAAAAAAACTTATTTAACCAAGTTTAGATTTCACCTATTTGGGGGTAAAAATGTTTTTTTGCAAACAAGTACCGTATTTTTCGGAGTATAAGTCGCACCTGCCGAAAATGCATAATAAAGAAGGGAAAAAACATATATAAGTCGCACTGGAGTATAATTCGCATTTTTTGGGAAAATGTATTTAATAAAACCCAACACCAAGAATAGACATTTGAAAGGCAATTTAAAATAAATAAAGAATAGTGAACAACAGGCTGAATAAGTGTACGTTATATGAGGCATAAATAACCAACTGAGAAGGTGCCTGGTATGTTAACGTAACATATTATGGTAAGAGTCATTCAAATAACTACAACATATAGAACATGCTATACGTTTACCAAACAATCTGTCACTCCTAATCGCTAAATCCCATGAAATCTTATACGTCTAGTCTCTTACGTGAATGAGCTAAATAATATTATTTCATATTTTACGGTAATGTGTTAATAATTTCACACATAAGTCGCACCCCCGGCCAAACTATGAAAAAAACTGCGACTTATACTCCGAAAAATACAATAGTTATAATCCGCAAATAATGTGCCGTTCTTGAGTGTCGGTGCTGTCTAGAGTTCGGCAGAGTAACCGTGTTATTCTCTTCCATATCAGTAGGTGGCAGCAGGTAGCTAATTGCTTTGTAGACGTCTGGAACATGGTTTGTCGTGATCGCAATAAGCAGACGACAGCGGGAGGCAGGGTGCAGGTAAAAAAGTGTCTAATGTTTAAACCAAAAACAACCAAAAGATGAGTACCCCTAAAAAAAAAAGGCATTGAAGCTTAGGTAAGGCTATACAGAACAAAACTAAAACTAAACTGGCTACAAAAGTGAAGAAAAACAGAATGCTGGACGACAGCAAAGACTTACAGCGTGTGGAGCAGAGATGGTGTCCACAAAGTACATCCGTACATGACATGACAATCAACAATGTCCACACAAGGAAGGATAGCAACGACTTAAATAGTCTTGATTGCTAAATAAAAGGAGGAAGACATGAAACTGCTACAGGAAAACACCAACAAAACAGGAAAAGCCACAAAATAGGAGCGCAAAACAAGAACTAAAACACGACACACAGGAAAACACCAAAAAAGTCCAAATAAGTTACGTTGCGGTGTGACAGGTGGTGACAGTACACCTACTTTGAGACAAGAGCTATAGTGATTCATGGTTGGTTATGGTTTGAATTCATATCCAACAATTGCGACTTTTTATTGTCAATATCGAGTTTCATTTTTTAATGATTTCTGCTGGTGGTGTGCCTTCGGTTTTTTTTAATGAAAAAAAATGTGCCTCGCCTCAAAAAAGGTTGAAAAACACTGGTCTACATAACATGTAATGGTGGTTCTTTCTGGTACTGTATTTCCATCACATCGGAAAAATCCATAAAATTAGCCGCAATATTGTATAAAGCACATGGCTCAAAGCGACTTAAAAACTGGAAATTACAGTACATCTTGGCACAAACAGCGATCGGAGTGCAGATCCTCGGAACATTGAAATGACAACGACGCTATTCAGAAAAATGCTTCTTTGTGTCTATTGTTGCGTCCATGTTTTGTCATGAACATGGAAGTCGCCAGCTAAAAAAATAAACATATGGACAAACACCTCTGACAGGGCACCCATACTCTGAAGTGCCCTTGAGCAAGGCACCCAACTCCCACAACTGCGCTGGCTGTGTTCACTTAAGTACAAAAACAATTGTATTTTCACAACAAACCCGTTCAAGTTTAGACAAACATATATTGTACAGGTAGACAGAACAGAAACGGTGCGGGTCGCCACTTTTAAGGGTGGGGAAAAAAAGTAGACGCTGGGTAAGGATGGGTAAAAAAAAAAGTACATCTCATACTGGGGGCAGGGGGCACAGACTGGGGCCGAGAAAAAAACTTGTTAGCCAATAAGCATACACAAACATTTTACACAGAAACCACAAAACTTGCAACAGGAGGGGGGAGGGGGAAAGGCATGCTGTGTGTGTGCATATGCCAATTGCCAGGGTGTAGCGTTGTTGTGTCCATAGGCCTGGAGTCGCTCTGCAGGCGTTACGAGCAAAGTTCAACTCCAAGGTGTTGTTGAAGGAGAGAGGAATGTCAGAGTGGCTATCGTTGGGATGTCCTCACTGGGATGTCTTCAGGCTGTGCGTAACAATTTTCACCCTTTGAACTGCAGGTAAATGATGGCTTTTTACCACTAGATTCAATTCCATGTTTAGGTGTTTAGATTTCAGAGGACAGCACAGAAAAAAGTACAGACAAGACAAGACAAAGAGGCAAGCGGGCAGAAACAGAGAGGGGGAGGGGAATGTGACCGCCTTCACCAAGTGCCAAGAGAGGAAAAAAAGAAAGAAAAAAAAATTCCTTGCAATTAGGGATGTAAAGATCCATCCTTCCATCCATTTTCTACCGCTTGTCCCTCTCGGTGGTGCTGCAGCCTACCCCAGCTGGGTTCGCCATCTCATCGCACAGATAAACAACATTCACACTGACAAATAAACAATCATATTGTTAACCGCTGTAAAACTAGTATTCTTGTTTAAATTTCTCTGAAAAACTGTGATCGACAAACACACTTTGATAAACTCACAGACTGACTGGCGCCAGCTCACAAGCTTAAATGCTAACATGAAAACAAGAGACATCATCGTCTTTCCCCATTAAGAAACGACATACCCCAGTTTGAACTTATATAAACACATGACTGTCTGAGCAACTGAGATATCCAATTGTGCACTTGGAACCTAAACTCTCTTAGTACGGAGTGATAGTTCTATATTCAGAGGAATACGACACATGAGGAACAGAGTAGGAAGCCACAACCCCCGTCAGAAATAAGAAACAATAATAATAGATTGTATTTGTTACGCACTTTACATTTAAATTAATCATACAATGCTGCAGTACAAACCAATATTAAAGTCCTACTGAAATGCGATTTTCTTATTTAAACGGGGATAGCAGGTCCATTCTATGTGTCATACTTGATCATTTCGCGATATTGCCATATTTTTGCTGAAAGGATTTAGTAGAGAACATCGACAATAAAGTTCGCAACTTTTGGTCGCTGATAAAAAAGCCTTGCCTGTACCGGAAGTAGCAGACGATATGCGCGTGACGTCACAGGTTGTGGAGCTCCTCACATCCGCACATTGTTTACAATCATGGCCACCAGCAGCGAGAGCGATTCGGACCGAGAAAGCAACGATTTCCCCATGAATTTGAGTGAAGATGAAAGATTTGTGGATGAGGAAAGTGAGAGTGAAGGACTAGAGGGCAGTGGGAGTGATTCAGATAGGGAAGATGCTGTGAGAGGCGGGTGGGACCTGATCTTCAGCTGGGAATGACTAAAACAGTAAATAAACACAAGACATATATATACTCTATTAGCCACAACACAACCAGGCTTATAGTCAATATGCCACAAATTAATCCCGCATAACAAACACCTCCCCCCTCCCGTCCATATAACCTGCCAATACAACTCAAACACCTGCACAACACACTCAATCCCACAGCCCAAAGTACCGTTCACCTCCCCAAAGTTCATACAGCACATTTATTTCCCCAAAGTCCCCAAAGTTACGTACGTGACATGCACATAGCGGCACGCACGTACGGGCAAGCGATCAAATGTTTGGAAGCCGCAGCCGCATGCGTACTCATGGTACCGCGTCTGCGCATCCAACTCAAAGTCCTCCTGGTAAGAGTCTCTGTTGTCCCAGTTCTCTACAGGCCAATGGTAAAGCTTGACTGTCATCTTTCGGGAATGTAAACAATGAAACACCGGCTGTGTTTGTGTTGCCGCAATACACCGCTTCCCACCTACAGCTTTCTTCTTTGCTGTCTCCATTGTTCATTGAACAAATTGCAAAATATTCACCAACACAGATGTCCAGAATACTGTGGAATTTTGCGATGAAAACAGACGACTTAATAGCTGGCCACCATGCTTATCCCAAAATGTCCTCTACAATCCGTGACGTCACGCGCAGACGTCATCATACCGAGACGTTTTCAGCAGGATATTTCGCGCGAAATTTAAAATTGCACTTTAGTAAGCTAACCCGGCCGTATTGGCATGTGTTGCAATGTTAAGATTTCATCATTGATATATAAACTATCAGACTGCGTGGTCGGTAGTAGTGGGTTTCAGTAGGCCTTTAAAAATACTAAAAGCTTAACCTGATATATACTCTTCCATAGCAGCCGGTGGCTAATTGCTTTGTAGATGTGGGGAACAGCGGGAGGCAGGGTGAAGGTAAAAAAGTGTCTAATGCTTTAACCAAAAGTAAACAAAAGGTGAGTGCCCCTAAGAAAAGGCATTGAAGCTTAGGGAAGGCTATGCAGAACAAATCTAAAACTGATGAAACAGATAAAATACTCGGACTAAAACATTATCTGTGAAGTATAAAAAACACAAAACATGCAAATTAGTTGGTGTAGATGTTGCCCTCTAGTGGGTTCTTCAGACCACCACACACTGCCAGGAGAGCCGGGAATTCTGGGTATAACACAGTTTGATTTGTATCCAATGGTGCGAAGTATTTTTGCTTTTCAGCACAGTGTCTTTTCTGCCTCTGTGTCTTTCAGCAGCACCTTCAACTACAACTACTCGTTTCATCACGGCTGCTCCTAATAAAGGCGACAGGTGATTAGCTAACAAGGCCCACCTGGGCCATCTACGCACCTGTCGCCGTCTTCGAGGCCGGTTCTGGCACACCCCCCTCCACAGTTGGTTTTCTAATAGTGTGTCTATTTACTTGAAATACATGCACTACAGGCCAAAAGTTTGGACACACCTTCTCCTCATTTAATGAGTTTTGTTTATTTTCATGACTATTTACATTGTGGAAAATTATGAATGAACACATGTGGAGTTACATACTTAACAAAAAAAAAGGCAAAATAACTGAAAACATGTTTTGTATGTGTTTTCTTCAAAATAGCCATCCTTTGCTCTGATCACTGCTTTACAAACTCTTGGCATTCTCTCCATGAGCTTCAAGAGGTAGCCACTTGAAATGGTTTTCACTTCACAGGTGTTATAGTTTTGGATGCCTTCAGTGACAATCTACAATGTAAATAGTCTTGAAAATAAAGAAAACGCATTGAAATGAGACGGTGTGTCCAAACCGCAGTATAGCTGGGTTGGTAGAGTGGCCGCGCCAGCAACTTGAGGGTTCCAGGTTCGATCCCCGCTTCCGTCTTTCCTAGTCACTGCCGTTGTGTCCTAGGGCAAGACACTTTGCCCACCTGCTCCCAGTGCCACCCACACTGGTTTAAATGTAACTTAGATATTGGGTTTCACTATGTAAAAGCGCTTTGAGTCACTAGAGAAAAGCACTATATAAATATACTTCACAAACTTTTGGCTTTATTTTTAATAACTTGGTCAAAAATGTCTGTTGAATGTTTGGACCTTAGTCAACAATACTGCAATAACGGTAATCATAACAATTTCATATTGTTACATTCCACTCGCAAAGACCGATATGATGCGTTCCCTTGCTGCAAACTCCATCCATCCATCCATCCATCTTCTTCCGCTTATCCAATTATTTCCCATTCTTGCTTGATGTACAGCTTAAGTTGTTCAACAGTCCGGGGGTCTCCGTTGTGGTATTTTAGGCTTCATAATGCGCCACACATTTTCAATGAGAGACAGGTCTGGACTACAGGCAGGCCAGTCTAGTACCCGCACTCTTTTACTATGAAGCCACGTTGATGTAACACGTGGCTTGGCATTGTTTTGCTGACATAAGCAGGGGTGTCTATGGTAACGTTGCTTGAATGGCAACATATGTTGCTCCAAAACCTGTATGTACCTTTCAGCATTAATGGCGCCTTCACAGATGTGTAAGTTACCCATGTCTTGGGCACTAATACACCCCCATACCATCACAGATGCTGGCTTTTCAACTTTGCGCCTATAACAATCCGGATGGTTCTTTTCCTCTTTGGTCCGGAGGACACAACGTCCACAGTCTCCAAAAACTATTTGAAATGTGGACTCGTCAGACCACAGAACACTTTTCCACTTTGTATCAATCCATTTTAGATGAGCTCAGGCTCAGCGAAGCCGACGGCGTTTCTGGGTGTTGTTGATAAACGGTTTTCGCCTTGCATAGGAGAGTTTTAACTTGCACTTACAGATGTAGCGACCAACTGTATTTACTGACAGTGGGTTTCTGAAGTGTTCCTGAGCCCATGTGGTGATATCCTTTACACACTGATGTCGCTTGTTGATGCAGTGCAGCCTGAGGGATCGAAGGTCACGGGCTTAGCTGCTTACGTGCAGTGATTTCTCCAGTTTCTCTGAATCCTTTGATGATATTACGGACCGTAGATGGTGAAATCCCTAAATTCCTTGCAATAGCTGGTTGAGAAAGGTTTTTCTTAAACTGTTCAACAATTTGCTCACGCATTTGTTGACAAAGTGGTGACCCTCGCCCCATCCTTGTTTGTGAATGACTGAGCATTCCATGGAATCTACTTTTATACCCAATCATGGCACCCACCTGTTCCCAATTTTCCTGTTCACCTGTGGGATGTTCCAAATAAGTGTTTGATGAGCATTCCTCAAGTATGTATTGCCACCTTTCCCAACTTCTTTGTCACGTGTTGCTGGCATCAAATTCTAAAGTTAATGATTATTTGCAAAAAAAAAATGTTTATGAGTTTGAACATCAAATATGTTGTCTTTGTAGCATATTCAACTGAATATGGGTTGAAAAGGATTTGCAAATCATTGTATTCCGTTTATATTTACATCTAACACAATTTCCAAACTCATATGGAAACAGGGTTTGTAGATCGACCGGTAAATTGAGAGCTTTGCCTTCCGGCTCAGCTCCTTCTTCACCACATTGGATCTATACAGCGTCCGCATTACTGAATACGCCGCACCGATCCACCTGTCGATCTCACGATGCACTCTTCCCTCACTCGTGAACAAGACTCCGAGGTACTTGAACTCCTCCACTTGGGGCGAGGCCTCCTCCCCAACCCGGAGATGGCACTCCACCCTTTCCCGGGCGAGAACCATGGACTCGGACTTGGAGGTGCTGATTCTCATCCCAGTCGCTTCACACTCGGCTGCGAACCGATCCAGTGAGAGCTGAAGATCCTGGTCAGATGAAGCCATCAGGACCACATCACCTGCAAAAAGCAGAGACCTAATCCTGCAGCCACCAAACCGGATCCCCTCAACGCCCTGACTGCGCCTAGAAATTCTGTCCATAAAAGTTATGAACAGAATCGGTGACAAAGGGCAGCCTTGGCAGAGTCCAACCCTCACTGGAAAAAAGTACAAGTAAAAAAATGGACTACTGCCTATAAAATACATGTAAAAATTGCATATCAACAATGAAGGCAACAATGTGAACTGGATATTACAATAGCAAAGTTTCTCTCATTTTTTTGCCTTGGGGGGGTAAAAAAGCAGGCCATCTAGTTGAGTGATTCTCAAAATGGGAAAACTCATTATGTTCTCCCTGAACCTCCCTCAGCTGCGGTTGAACTGCAGCAGGTTAAGTGTCATTCAGAAATTAGCGTTCTCCTGGTGCAGCGCCGGACGCCACATAGGCTGCCACCATTTTTTTTTTTTTGTAACTACATTAAACAAACCCTCCGAAGACCTCAACGATGCATGCAATCTTAATTTTTATTACGGCAATTTATTATTCACTCCCCGAGCTTGTGACAGCCCCGGCTGTCATTAACGGATTAATTATAATTCCCCCCCCCCCCCCCCGTGATATGAGTTAAAAAGGAAACGTAGACGGATGCGGGCGTCTCTTCGAAACGGTGAGCGTCGAATGAGCCGTGCTTCGACATTCCGCCGGCTTCACCCTCGCAAGTGGAAGAAAAGAAAGCGGGGCTCTGCTTGCAGCCGCTGTGCATAACAAAGCAGTCGGACACAAGTGATGCACTTCAAAAGGACACGTCCTCCTCCCAATTCATCATGTCAACTCCTGCTTGCTCCTTCAACAACGAACAGCAAGTCTCTGCCCTTCAACTGCACACACACACACACACACACACACGTGCACACACACACACACACACACACACACACACACACACACACACACACACACACACAAAACTAGCAACAATAAACTTCTACAAAACTTTTACCTTCTGCTCTTAAAGGGGTCATATTACGATTGTATTTTCTTACATTTAAATCATATACTTGTGGTCTAAGTCAGTGTTTTTTCAACCACTGCGCCGCGGCACCTTAGTGTGCCGTGAGATACAGTCTGGTGTGCCGTGGGAGATTATTTAATTTCACCTATTTGGGTTAAAAATGTTTTTTTTTGCAAACCAGTAATTATAGTCTGCCAATGATGTGTAACCGTGTAATACTCTTCCATATCAGTAGGTGGCAGCCGGTAGCTAATTGCTTTGTAGATGTCGGAAACAGCGGGAGGCAGTGTGCAGGTAAAAAGGTGTCTAATGCTTTAACCAAAAGTAAACAAAAGGTGAGTGCCCCTAAGAAAAGGCATTGAAGCTTAGGGAAGGCTATGCAGAACGAAACCAAAACTGAACTGGTCACAAAGTCAACAAAAACGGAACGCTGGACGACCGCAAAGACTTACTGTGGAGCAAAGACAGCGTCCACAATGTACGTCCGAACACGCCATGACAACCGACAATGTCCCCACGAAGAAGGATAAAAACAACTGAAATAGTCTTGATTGCTAAAACAAAGTAGATGCGGGAAATATGGCTCAAAGGAAGACATGAAACTGCTACAGGAAAATACCAAAAAAAGAGAAAAGGAGCGCAAGACAAGAACTAAAACACTACACACAGGAAAACAGCAAAAAACTCAAAATTAGTCAGGGTGTGATGTGACAGGTGGTGACAGTACACCTACTTTGAGACAAGAGTTATAGTGATGCATGCTTGGTTATGGTTTGAATAAATATCCAACAATTGCGAGAACGACTTTATACTGTCAATATCGTGTGCTGAGTTTCATTTTTTAATGTTTTCTGCTGGTGGTGTGCCTCTGAATTGTTACAATAATTATGTGTAAGTTATCACACAACTCTTATGCTTAAAGGCCGTTGCAATAGTTATTAGCTATTGTGCTCAAGTTGTACTTTTCCATCTGTGCAAGGACAAATCTTGTTATCAGCCACGGCATATGAGGGGTTGCTTTAGCCCACTAACAGTCACGGACTTCAAGGACCTCAACGAAGATAAGACGACAGCACGCAGACGATGCAGAGACGAGGCAATCACAAGGCCCCCAGCACATTCCGTCACGTATTGTGCGCACTGGAAGCTGCTTTGCATGAAATGTGTGGCCACTCCTTTTAGAGGCGGCCTCAGTGATGTAACCAGAGACCTCCCAAATGAATAGAGGAGCACGTGGGCTGGACTTTAGAGCGTAGGTTGTTTCTGTAACTAGAGTACAGCCCAAAACGTCTCTCCTCATTGAGACAAATGTAACTCTGTCTCTATATGATTCCTTGCTTCTTGTCTTTTTAATAGATGTCATCAGTGTTTGAACCTGACAGGGATTTTTTTCAATGAAAACAATGTGCCTCGGCTCAGAAAAGGTTGAAAAACACTGCCTTAGAGAAACAAAAAAGGAAATTTTCTATCAGGACAAAGAAAGTTTTACCTTTATATTTATTTTCGTCTACCAACCTCTTTTTGAAACTTACATGTCTCATGTAATGTACCGCAGAATTGTAATTTTTTTTTAAGTAAATAATTCACTAATATTATTGATCGTCTCCCTGTCCTGCAACTCTGTGTTGCCTTTATAAGCCAGAGGAAGAGCTAGCACATGCAGCTAAGGCGAGCGTTTCAGCAATTAAAAAAAAAAAAATTGTTATCGTATTTTTATTGATGTATCGTTATTTTGACGCGAAAATAAATGTTTAAAACGTGGATTTCGGTGTTTCCGTGGACATTTCACAAGCCTGCATTATTCATGCACCAGCTACCACACAATAGATCCAGTATACAGGAGCACTGTCATAATAAGGTTTATATTTTTAACAATAAGTTAATCAATCAAAATCAACAATTTACCACTTTTATTTTGTCATGACGAAACATGCAAACAAGTCTCACTCATAGACTAACTCATGTAATGAGCAACATCTGTGTTTACACAGTCCTCTCTACTAAATGGCATGATAATCATTTACTGTTTACACATTGCTTAATTTGCATAAAATACCTTTTTGATATATTATCTTTGCACAATTTAGTGTTGTGCTAAATTGACAGGACGACGACTCAAAATGGTCATTTTGTGCACCTGCCGTAGTTTTTCTGAAGTGAATTATATTTATATAGCACTTTTCTCTAGTGACTCAAAGCGTTTTTACATAGTGAAACCCAATATCTGAGTTACATTTAAACCAGTGTGGGTGGCACTGGGAGCAGGTGGGTAAAGTGTCTTGCCCAAGGACACAACAGCAGTGACTAGGATGGCGGAAGCGGGGATCGAACATGGAACCCCCAAGTTGCTGGCACGGCCGCTCTACCAACCGCGCTATACCGCCCCAACAGTAGTAACATGACTGCAGTTTAAAACATAAAGGAAAATGTAATTGACTAGAAATAAATACAAAATAAAGAATTGACAGCGGTCGATGCAGACGTTATTGGTACCGAATAAATAAGTATGGAGGTTAATTTGGGTCTTTAATACAAAAGTTTTTTTCGACACTGAATTTTATTCAGTATAACTAACATTTTTGGGTTTCAATTTTGTGAACTGATTTTTTTTTACATCAAATTATGCTGACAATTTCACTGAAACAACATTGTTAGCAAAATGCATGTGTTAAAAAATGTTTATGTTTCTTGTCAATATTTTGTCTATTATCATTGTTGGTACATCCATTCTTCCTACATTGTGGATACAAATTATTGTTAGAGTGTAATAATTATTGTTACCTGTGGTAATGCCACTATGATACAACATTTGTATTATAATCCTTGAACAAAGTGACAGTGAAACTCAATGGAATAATCACTGAATGGAGAACTGGGGGTGGGATTAAATTAATTATCTTATTCCCACTCCCTTTCAGGCAAAACTGGACAATCATAATTACATACTGTACATTACCTTTTGCACTATATTAATTTATATTATTATGTGTTGTCAACTTTGTACTTTTTTTATGTCATTGCCTCAATTAAATAAATAAATGAAAACATTAATGAATGAAAACATGTATTAATATTCAGTGTATGAAAATTCAATTCATACAAATTCAGTGTTTAAAGGCCTACTGAAATGCAATTGTCTTATTTAAACGGGGATAGCAGGTCCATTCTATGTGTCATACTTGATCATTTCGCGATATTGCCATATTTTTGCTGAAAGGATTTAGTAGAGAACATCGACGATAAAGTTCGCAACGTTTGGTCGCTGATAAAAAAGCCTTACCTCTACCGGAAGTAGCAGACGAGTAGCGTGACGTCACAGGTTGTGGAGCTCCTCACATCTGCACATTGTTTACAATCATGGCCACCAGCAGCGAGAGCGATTCGGACCGAGAAAGCGACAATTTCCCCATTAATTTGAGCGAGGATGAAAGATTTGTGGATGAGGAAAGTGAGAGTGAAGGACTAGAGGGCAGTGGGAGCGATTCAGATAGGGAATATGCTGTGAGAGGCGGGTGGGACCTGATATTCAGCTGGGAATGACTAAAACAGTAAATAAACACAAGACATATATATACTCTATTAGCCACAAAACAACCAGGCTTATATTTAATATGCCACAAATTAATCCCGCATAACAAACACCTCCCCCTTCCCGTCCATATAACCCGCCAATACAACTCAAACAGCTGCACAACACACTCAATCCCACAGCCCAAAGTACCGTTCACCTCCCCAAAGTTCATAAAGCACATATATTTCCCCAAAGTCCTCAAAGTTACGTACGTGACATGCACATAGCGGCACGCACGTACGGGCAAGCCATCAAATGTTTGGAAGCCGCAGCTGCATGCGTACTCACAGTACCGCGTCTGCGCATCCAACTCAAAGTCCTCCTGGTAAGAGTCTCTGTTGTCCCAGTTCTCCACAGGCCAATGGTAAAGCTTGACTGTCATCTTCCGGGAATGTAAACAATGAAACACCGTCTGTGTTATCTGGCACAACAGTCAAGGGCGGGGGTACGTTATCCGGCACAACACCTACCGCAATACACTGCTTCCCACCTACAGCTTTCTTCTTTGCATTCTCCATTGTTCATTGAACAAATTTCAAAAGATTCCCCAACACAGATGTCCAGAATACTGTGGAACTTTGCGATAAAAACAGACGACTTAATAGCTGGCCACCATGCTGTCCCAAAATGTCCTCTACAATCTGTGACGTCACGCGCAGGCGTCATCATACCGAGACGTTTTCAGCAGGATATTTTGCGCGAAATTTAAAATTGCACTTTAGTAAGCTAACCCGGCCGTATTGGCATGTGTTGCAATGTTAAGATTTCATCATTGATATATAAACTATCAGACTGCGTGGTCGGTAGTAGTGGGTTTCAGTAGGCCTTTAACAATCAAAGTATTAAAAAAATCAGTATAAAACTATTAAGTGCAGTGAAATTCCCTGCTTCAAAATGCAAGACCCACTTCCAGTAAATTAAGACTGAAGCAAATCCTGTCTCAGAACCGAAAAACGAGGTGTCAAGTTTGAAGTCACGTGACAGGACAGAGGCAGGTAATGCAACACTACTATGCAATCTGCTGTGTGTTCTTTATTTAAACAGTGGAGGTTGCTGTACATTAGTAAAAAAAAATATCCCAGAATTCCGGAAAAAAAAAATTATAAAAGCACAATATGAACAATAAAACACTGAATATTGAGAATATATGAATGTTGCTTCCCAGACTACTTCCTTGATCGGCATCTTTTACAGTCGACCGAGAACAAAGATGCAACCACAGCGAAAGGTAAAAAAAACAAAAAAACATCCACATATGTGATGGAATATCACTTTGTTGTAAAAAGCTGCCTCTGTCTGACACATTACATCACAGGCTTGTTGCTGTGGAAACAAGCCCCGCCCACTTTGCTTCATGCCTGGTCTGTATGGAGCTGCTGTGACCTAGTTCCTATAATTATAGGAGTAACCTGTATTTTTGGAAACATCTTGCGGGCCTCGTTGACATTTTTGCGATGTTGTATTATGCACGGTGGAACCATGTGCCTCACAATACGAAGGCCCTGGGTTCGATCCCCGATTTCTGTGTGGAGTTTGCATGTTCAGCACATGACTGCGTGGGTTCCCTACGGGTACTTCCGGCTTCCTCCCACCTCCAAAGACATGCACCTAGGGATAGGCCCTCCCATCTCCAAAGACATGCACGTGGGGATAGGCTCCTCCCACCTCCAAAGACATGCACCTGGGGATAGGCCCCTCCCACCTCCAAAAACATGCACCTGGGGATAGGCTCCTCCCACTTCCAAAGACATGCACCTGGGGATAGGTTGATTGGCAACACTAAATTGTCCCTAGTGTGTGAATGTTGTCTGTTTATCTGTGTATGGCCCTGTGATGAGGTGGCGACTTGTCCAGGGTGTACCCCGCCTTCCGCCCGAATGCAGCTGGGATAGGCTCCAGCAACCCCCCGCGAGCGAAGCGGTAGAAAAAGGATGGATAGGTGGATGTATTATGCCCAGGTAACCGCCTTTTCCTTTTTTTTGCTGCTCTGCAAGACCCGTGTCACGTGACTTCAAACTCGACACATCATTGGCTGGTTCCGAGACGGGATCGGTTGCTTCAGTCTTAGTTTACCGGAAGTGGGTTTTGTGTTTTGAAGCATCAAATTTTTCGCACTGAATTTTTCAGCACAGATTTTTTTTTTTACACTGAATTTTTTAACATTTAATTTGTATTCGCTGATTTTAAAAACATTGAATTTTCAAATTTTGCTTAAAACATTTTTTCAATTACATTTTTTTGCATGAAAAAAAAAAAAAAGTTTACAAAATTCAAATGCAAAAAAAGCTCAGTTACATAAATTTAGGGTAAAAAAAATATTTCATAATAAAGGTAGAAATTAAAAGCACAAATGACATAACCCCAAAACAAACTGCAACACAAACTCATTAATAATAATAACACAGACGTCCTTATGTATACTAAAAAACTTCTTCAGGTTTATATAGCTTTGACTTTATCGGGCATTACTCCAGCCAATCAGAGCATGATGACCTTGTAAGGGCAGCATGTACTGAAACATAATATATTATATGTCTTTTGTCATTTTTTGGAAAGAGAAACACATCAACAATATCATGCCAATGTCAATAAGAAATTAAACCTCATTTAAATAAAAATTTAAATAAAAAAATAAATGGGTTATACTTGTATAGTGCTTTTCTACCTTCAAGGTACTCGAAGCGCTTTGACACTATTTCCACATTCACCCATTCACACACACATTCACACACTGATGGCGGGAGCTGCCATGCGAGGCCCTAACCACCACCGATCAGGAGCAAGGGTGACGTGTCTTGCTCAAGGACACAACGGACGTGACGAGGTGGGTAGAAGGTGGGGATGGAACCAGGAACACTCAGGTTGCTGGCACGGCCACTCTCCCAACCGTGCCACGCCGTCCCCAAATGGATATATAAAAAATATAATTGGATATTAAGAGTATGTGAAAGTTCGACTCCTACCTTGTTTACTTCTCTGAGGACCTCCTTAAAGTTTTGTCATCAATCAGAAATATCAAGCAGCAAAAATGCACCAAACATGGACAAGTCGGAACAGTGTTTTGCATTTTTCCCATCATGCTTTGTAATGATCTTAGATGGGTATAATTGTATTCTTTTTATGGTGCATGGACATTTTTTTATAATATCCACAAAGTTCATTGAGCAGGTCGTGTTATGTGTGACCATGTTTGTTGACATTTTGCGTTGGATTTTTATTTTATTTGCACCATGACTAGGGGGAAGGTTGTTTGGATGTGGTCATATAGATCAGTGTTTTTCAACCTTTTTTGGGCCAAGGCACATTTTTTACGTTGAAAAAAATGCGGAGGCACACCACCAGCAGAAATCATTAAACAACTCAGTTGACAGTAAAAAGTCATTGTTGCAATTGTTTTATATGACTTTAAAGCATAACCAATCATGCATCACTATAGCTCTTGTCTCAAAGTAGGTGTACTGTCACCATCTGTCACATCACACCCTGACTTATGTTGACTTTTTTGCTGTTTTCCTGTGTGTAGTGTTTTAGTTCTTGTCTTGCGCTCCTATTTTGTTGGCTTTTTCTCTTTTTTGGGGTATTTTCCTGTAGCAGTTTCATGTCTTCCTTTGAGCGATATTTCCCGCATCTACTTTGTTTTAGCAATTAAGAATATTTCAGTTGTTTTTATCCTTCTTTGTGGGGACATAGTTGATCGTCACGTCATGTTCGGATGTACATTGTGGACGCCGTCTTTGCTCCACAGTAAGTCTTTGCTGTCGTCCAGCATTCTGTTTTTGTTGACTTTGTAGCCAGTTCAGATTTAGTTTCGTTCTGCATAGCCTTCCCTAAGCTTCAATGCCTTTTCTTAGAGGCACTCACATTTTGCTTATTTTTTGTTTAAGCATTAAATACCTTTTTACCTGCACACTGCCTCCCGCTGTTTCCGACATCTACAAAGCAATTAGCTACCTGCTGCCGCCTACTGATATGGAAGAGTATTACACGGCTACTCTGCCGAGCTCTAGACAGCACCGACACTCAACAACAACACATCATTTGCCGACTATACTTACTGCTTTGCAAAAAATATTTTTAACCCCAAATAGGTGAAATTAGATCATCTCCCACGGCACACCAGACTGTAAATGTTGTGCATACCTTTAACACAGAATAATAAGAGATCGTTGACCTGAATTACTTGCGTTATCTACTTGATGGTGACAGAATGGCGACAATAAAGGCAGGCTTTTAGAATGATTGCAACCTCCCTGTGGGCAAGATTTATTATTTACTCACGACGGCCAAATTTTGGATACCCCTGTTTTAGTGCAATTCTGCATGTTGTTGACAAATTAATTTGGGTATTTGCGCTGAAAACTCACACTCACTTATTGAACTTTTGTTGTCTCTCTTTTTTTTTGTTGCATTATGGCTTTGTTGCCCTTGGAAAAGAAAGCTGAGGCAAAGTGAAAAGGTGACATTTGCCGAGCAAACAAAGCCAGCGTTTTGCTGGCTCAGCACGCTCTGAGGATGCGACTCCGCTCCCTGCATTGTTGCATGAAAAGTCAAAAGAAGTGGATTTATTCCATGCATGAATCTCAATGAGCATGATTTTAGGATTTGATGTTCTAAATCAGGGGTCGGCAACCCAAAATGTTGAAAGAGCCATATTGGACCAAAAACACAAAAACAAATCTGTCTGGAGCCGTAAAAAATTAAAAGCCATATTGCATACAGATAGCGTGTCTTAAGATATAAATTGAATTAAGAGGACTTAAAGGAAACTAAATGACCTCAAATATAGCTACAAATGAGGCATAATGATGCAATATGTACATATAGCTAGCCTAAATAGCATGTTAGCATCGATTAGCTTGCAGTCATGCAGTGACCAAATATGTCTGATTAGCACTCCACACAAGTCAATAACATCAACAAAACTCACCTTTCATGCACAACGTTGAAAGTTTGGTGGACAAAATGAGACAGAAAAAGAAGTGGCATAAAACACGTCCTAGAAAGTCGGAGAAAGTTATACATGTAAACAAACTAAGGTGAGTTCAAGGACCACCAAAATTAGTAGGACAAAACGGCGCTCGCCAAATACTCGAATCAGTGAAGCATTTTTAATACAAACCGTGTGCTTTGTAACATTTAGGGAGGCTTGTGTCATGTTTGTCCTCCTACAGAAACCATAGTAAAACAAAAAATAGATTTTTTTCCCCTCATCTTTTTCCATTTTTTGTACATTTTTTAAAAAGCTCCAGAAAGCCACTAGGGCGGCGCTAAAGAGCCGCATGCAGCTCTAGAGCCGTGGGTTGCCGACCCCTGTTCTAAATGCATCAACATTCAGACTATACACGTGGTCATTGCAAGCCACGGTGGCACTAATAACAATAATGTCTTACCTCTAAATGACCTTTGCTCCTCAACTGTCCAGCAGGCGACCATTCAACACCTCATAATGACCCAAGGCCCAGCAGAGATGTCACGAGCTAGATTCTAATAACTTGATATATGGAGTGTGACGTAGCAAACATGTCAGCAGTGTTGCTCCTTCTGTGTGTAACTGGAATTGTAGTACTTTTGATTGCCCTTTTGAGTGACTTTACCGGCTCTTCTTGCCCTCATTATTGTGTGATTAGTGGTCGTTTATTTTATTTTGCACAACCGTCACAACTTGCTGCCTTTTTGGCTCCGCCGCTTTAGAAGTTCAAGAGTGGTGAAAATGTTCTTCACCTTTTTAGTTTACCCCCTTCACTGTTCGCTGCCTCTGCACGTGTTCCCCCCGGTACTAGTTTCCCATTTTTTTTGGACATGGTGTTTTGTTAAATAAATTGAATGGAACTAAATAATGAATGTTACTATAACTGTACTGACTTGATTGAAACTGAAATTGCCTCAGGGAATATTTTATACACAAGACTAAACATAATGGAGTAGCCTTCCCTGTAAATAAATTTAAAAAATCATTGTAAATTCACAGCAAATTACTGGCTAATATTTGCATTAATTCCACAGCAACATTTACAGTAATTTATTGTGAAACACCTTTACAGCAATTGACTGTAACTACAGAGCTGTAATTTTACAATTATTTACAAACCCCGTTTCCATATGAGTTGGGAAATTGTGTTAGATGCAAATATAAACGGAATACAATGATTTGCAAATCCTTTTCAACCCATATTCAATTGAATGCACTACAAAGACAAGATATTTGATGTTCAAACTCATAAACTTTATTTTGTTTTTGCAAATAATAATTAACTTAGAATTTCATGGTTGCAACATGTGCCAAAGTAGTTGGGAAAGGGCATGTTCACCACTGTGTTACATGGCCTTTCCTTTTAACAACACTCAGTAAACGTTTGGGAACTGAGGAGACACATTTTTTAAGCTTCTCAGGTGGAATTCTTTCCCATTCTTGCTTGATGTACAGCTTAAGTTGTTCAACAGTCCGGGGGTCTCCGTTGTGGTATTTTAGGCTTCATAATGCGCCACACATTTTTAATGGGAGACAGGTCTGGACTAAAGGCAGGCCAGTCTAGTACCGGCACTCTTTTACTATGAAGCCACATTGATGTAACACATGGCTTGGCATTGTCTTGCTGAAATAAGCAGGGGCGTCCATGGTAACCTTGCTTGGATGGCAACATATGTTGCTCCAAAACCTGTATGTACCTTTCAGCATTAATGGCGCCTTCACAGATGTGTAAGTTACCCATGTCTTGGCCACTAATACACCCCCATATCATCACAGATGCTGGCTTTTACACTTTGCGCCTATAACAATCCGGATGGTTCTTTTTCTCTTTGGTCCAGAGGACACGATGTCCACAGTTTCCAAAAACAATTTAAAATGTGTACTCTTCAGACCACAGAACACTTTTCCACTTTGTATCAGTCCATCTTAGATGAGCTCAGGCCCAGCGAAGCCGACGGCGTTTCTGGGTGTTGTTGATAAACGGTTTTCGCCTTGCATAGGAGAGTTTTAACTTGCACTTACAGATGTAGCGACCAACTGTAGTTACTGACAATGGGTTTCTGAAGTGTTCCTGAGCCCATGTGGTGATATCCTTTAAACACTGATGTCGCTTGTTGATGCAGCACAGCCTGAGGGATCGAAAATCACGGGTTTAGCTGCTTACGTGCAGTGATTTCTCTAGATTCTCTGAACCCTTGATGATATTACGGACCGTAGATGGTGAAATCCCTAAATTCCTTGCAATAGCTGGTTGACAAAGGTTTTTCTTAAACTGTTCAACAATTTGCTCACACATTTGTTGACAAAGTGGTGACCCTCGCCCCATCCTTGTTTGTGAATGACTGAGCATTTCATGGAATCTACTTTTATACCCAATCATGGCACCCACCTGTTCCCAATTTGCCTGTTCACCTGTGGGATGTTCCAAATAAGTGTTTGTTGAGCATTCCTCAACTTTATCAGTATTTAATGCCACCTTTCCCAACTTCTTTGTCACGTGTTGCTGGCATCAAATTCTAAAGTTAATGATTATTTGCAAAAAAAAAAAATGTTTATCAGTTTGAACATCAAATATGTTGTCTTTGTAGCATATTCAACTGAATATGGGTTAAAAAGGATTTGCAAATAATTGTATTCCGTTTATATTTACATCGAACACAATTTCCCAACTCATATGGAAACGGGGTTTGTACAAACAAGTTACAACTGTGAATTGAAGTGAATTATATTTATATAGCGCTTTTCTCTAGTGACTCAGCGCATTTTTACATAGTGAAACCCAATATCTAAGTTACATTTTTAAATCAGTGTGGGTGGCACTGGGAGCAGGTGGGCGGATTTACACCTGACATCCACTGTAATGACATCAAGTGCAATAGCGTATCTAGTCGATACTACTATGATTACATCAATATTTGAAAATCTTTTTCTTTTTTTTAAAATTCATATTATGTTTATAAACTCAGCAAATACGTCCCTGGACACATGAGGACTTTGAATATGACCAATGTATGATCCTGTATCTACTTGGTATCGGATTGATACCTAAATTTGTGGCATCATCCAATACTAATGTAAAGTATCAAATAAGAGAAGAATAAGTGATTATTACATTTTGACAGAAGTGTAGATAGAACATGTTAAAAGAGAAAATAAGCAGATATTAACAGTAAATGAACAAGTAGATTAATAATCCATTTTTACAGCTTGTCCTTTATCATTTTGACAAAATAATAGAATGGGGAATGACACATTATGTTACTGCATACATCAACAGCTAAATTAGGAAAGTGAATTATTTTTATATAGCGCTTTTCTCTAGTGACTCAAAGTGCTTTTACATAGTGAAACCCAATATCTAAGTTACATTTAAACCAGTGTGGGTGGCACTGGGAGCAGGTGGGCAAAGTGTCTTGCCCCAGGACACAACGGCAGTGACCAGGATGGCGAAAGTGGGAATCGAACCTGGAACCCTCAAGTTGCTTGGCACGGCCACTCTACCACTAACATTTCGGCAAACAACGCTCAAATTTAGTTTTTTCTAACAATGCATAAATACAAGAAAGTAAGACTTTGTCAACATGTCAATATTACAGTTGTTTAGACGAAATAAAGTCAATAGTGCAAAATGAACTCAAAGGGGAACATTATCACCAGACCTATGTAAGCGTCAATATATACCTTGATGTTGCAGAAAAAAGACCATATATTTTTTTAACCGATTTCCGAACTCTAAATGGGTGAATTTTGGCGAATTAAACGCCTTTCTATTATTCGCTCTCGGAGCGATGACGTCACAACGTGACGTCACATCGGGAATCAATCCACCATTTTCTCAAACACATTACAAGCACCGAGTCAAATCAGCTCTGTTATTTTCCGTTTTTTCGACTGTTTTCCGTACCTTGGAGACATCATGCCTCGTCGGTGTGTTGTCGGAGGGTGTAACAACACGAACAGGGACGGATTCAAGTTGCACCAGTGGCCCAAAGATGCAAAAGTGGCAAAAAATTGGACGTTTGTTCCGCACACTTTACCGACGAAAGCTATGCTACTACAGAGATGACAAGAATGTGTGGATATCCTGCGACACTCAAAGCAGATGCATTTCCAAAGTCAAAGAAATTTGCCGCCAGACCCCCAGGAAAAGAGAGCAGATGAGGGTATGTCTACAGAATATATTAATTGATGAAAATTGGGCTGTGTTCACTCTCAAAGTGCATGTTGTTGTCAAATATATTTCATATGCTCTAAACCTAGTTCATAGTTGTTAGTTTCCTTTAATGCCAAACAAACACATACCAATCGTTGGTTAGAAGGCGATCGCCGAATTCGTCCTCGCTTTCTCCCGTGTCGCTGGCTGTCGTGTCGTTTCCGTCGGTTTCGCTTGCATACGGTTCAAACCGATATGGCTCAATAGCTTCAGTTTCTTCTTCAATTTCGTTTTCGCTACCTGCCTCCACACTACAACCATCCGTTTCAATATATGCGTAATCTGTTGAATCGCTTAAGCCGCTGAAATCCGAGTCTGAATCCGAGCTAATGTCGCTATAGCTTGTTGTTCTATGCGCCATGTTTGTTTGTGTTGGCATCACTATGTGACGTCACAGGAAAATGGACGGGTGTATATAACGATGGTTAAAATCAGGCACTTTGAAGCTTTTTTTAGGGATATTGCGTGATGAGTAAAATTTTTCAAAAAAACTTCGAAAAATAAAATAAGCCACTGGGAGCTGATTTTTAATGGTTTTAACCCTTCTGAAATTGTGATAATGTTCCCCTTTAACAAAAACTCAGAATTTCATCCTCAAAGCCCTCCTCCACGTGTTCAACAATATATAAATACAGTGTAACAATGTCACACAACACAACAACAAAACACATGTTTTTGTAAAAATAAACATGGAAGATAACTGAAAATATCAATGTTATCAAGCTTGTATCGACCCAATACTGACTGTTGATATAGATACCATAGACCCCCCCACATGCATAAGTTAGCATGTCTTGACCTACACTCAAGTAGTTTCAGCATGTTTAATAAATACAGTAAAAATAATAATATCAACATGTTATGTATTTGGACCTCCCTGATATAAGTCAACATACTGTACTGTAGTAATATGAAGCGATGTCATTTTGTCATGAAGAGGTCATGAGCTCCTTCTCCCTAAAGGTTCAAGTAGTGAAATAAGTGTCACGAATGGGACTGTGGCATGGTTTGTTCTCCCGAGGTGCAAAAGATTTGGACCATACATGGCGTGAAGGGGAGTCCGTGATTTATTTAAACACTAAACTTGCACAAAGGCAGAAACTATGAACACTTAAACAAAACTTGCAAACTATGGCATGAATAAAGAAAACTTACTTGGACGAGAAAATGGCATGAAAAAAGAGCAACAAGGGTCATAAGGGTGTGTGGAGAGTGTGCAGAAGCATAAATGTGGGATGTCGCCAGAAAGACAAACTGAAAACAATGAACTTAAATACTACAGACATGATTAGTGAAAACAGGTGCGTGACTCAAAACGTGAAACAGGTGCGTGACGTGACAGGTGAAAACTAATGGGTTGCTATGGTGACAAACAAGAGTGCACAATGAGTCCAAACGTGGAACAGGTGAAACTAATGGGTAACCATGGAAACAAGACAAATCAAATCAAATCAAATCAACTTTATTTATAGAGCACATTTAAAATTTACCACAGGGGTAGCCAAAGTGCTGTACAATGAGCAGGTTAAAAGATAAAACGAGTACCGAGCAAACACAACACAACACAAACAGAACACGATAAAAAATAAATAATTAAAATAGAATTAATAAAAACATAAAAACATAAAAACAGGATCACAGCAGGTGTATTATGGGGCGCCATTGCAGGATGGATATCACTCAGTGTTAAAAGCCATGGAATAAAAGTATGTTTTTAAGAGAGATTTAAAAACAGGAAGAGAGGAGGCTTGTCTAACACTCAGGGGTAGGTCGTTCCAGAGCTTGGGAGCAGCAACGGCGAAAGCTCTGTCACCTCTAAGCTTGCAAGGGAGTGAAAAGCCAGAAACTAAAGAGTCCAATAACTAAACTAAACAAAACATGACTAAAACAAAACATGATTACACAGACATGACAATAAGTCGATTTTCTCTGTGGGTAAAAATGCACTTGAAAGGCAGGAGCACATAGAAAGGGCTTCATGCATGCTCATTGAGGCTTGTGCATGGAGAAAAAAAAAAATCCATTGTGGCTATGCAGCCTGACTATGGAGAGGAATTGAATTTTTGCCGAATGACTTTTTATGCAACCAACCAGAGTGCATGTGAGCGCTGTCACATCCTCAGAAAGCATGCTGAGCCAGCAAAATACTTGCTTTTGTTTCCACTCCAAATGTCACCTTTCAAAGATTTTTTTTCTACCAAGACCACAATAAGGCAAACAAATAAATAAATAACATAAACAAACACACACAATAACACATTTTCAATTCATTATGGACAATTTGTTTTTAAATAAACTAAATAAAGATTGATCTTTTTGTTCTACTTTTTTTTTTTCTCTACTTTGGTATGACCTTATACGGTAAACAAACTCTGATTGGCTGTCACCACATGCACACCTGTAAACTGGAAATAAAGGAAGCGGAAATCACAACCATCTTTTTTTATCTTGTCTTTGTGGATTCTGAATTGTTGTTGGGGTTTTTTTAAATTAATGATAATGTTCGGTTTGTACTTCATGAAGTTTTGCACTTGTTGTGTTTTTGTGTGTGTTTTTTTTGTTTGTTTTCATTATATTTGGATGTAATTTGTTGGTTTATATGATATCCATTAGGTAAGACTACATATTACATATATAAGATTTTTCTTCATCCTGCTCCTTCCCAAGCATTGGTGTGTAAATGTATAATTGAATAATTGAAGTATAATTGTCTATCGATCAATGAAGGAGATAATTAAAAATTAAATTAAATTAAATTAACTTCATAATTTCTATTTTGAACTTTTATATCAAGTATTGCTTGTACTCCATCACGTGACTTCTTCCACCAAGTGGAAAACTGTGCTGGTCAATCATGCCAAGCTGGCGGTTGTGCAGCAAACTGTGCATAAATACGCAAGTGGCCTAAATCTTCCTGAAAAAAATCAGATACGAGCAAACAAAATTATTTTTGAACATATTTATAAGCACAGTGTTTGTTTTCATATAACTGGGAGGCTATGGTTACTTCTCATTTTTTGAATGTATAGTAACTTCTTGGCAGCTGCTGCTGCAAATTAAATTATGTGCCGAAAAATGTTAAAGGGGAACATTATCACCAGACCTATGTAAGCGTCAATATATACCTTGATGTTGCAGAAAAAAGACCATTTTTTTTTTTAACCGATTTCCGAACTCTAAATGGGTGAATTTTGGCGAATTAAACGCCTTTTTATTATTCGCTGTCGGAGCGATGACGTCACATCGGGAAGCAATCCGTCATTTTCTCAAACCCATTACAAACACCGAATCAAATCAGCTCTGTTATTTTCCGTTTTTTTCGACTGTTTTCCGTACCTTGGAGACATCATGCCTCGTCGGTGTTTTGTTGGAGGGTGTAACAACACCAACAGGGACGGATTCAAGTTGCACCAGTGGCCCAAAGATGCGAAAGTGGCAAGAAATTGGACGAAATTTGTTCAAAATACGAGGGTGTGGGGAAAGCCGACGAAAATGGTCAGTCGTTTGTTCCGCACACTTTACCGACGAAAGCTATGCTACGATAGAGATGGCAAGAATGTGTGGATATCCTGCGACACTCAAAGCAAATGCTTTTCCAACGATAAAGTCAAAGAAATCTGCCGCCAGACCCCCATTGAATCTGCCGGAGTGCCGGTAGCACGGCAAGCAATGGCGACAGTTTGTTCCCGCAGACGAGGGAGCTAAACCCCCTGGATATCTTGGCTCACACCGCTTCTACCGTCCCTTATGCCACCGAAGATGATCAAGAGAAGAATATCGACCCTAGCTTCCCTGGCCTGCTGACATCAACTCCAAAACTGGACAGATCAGCTTTCAGGAAAAGAGAGCGGATGAGGATATGTCTACAGAATATATTAATTGATGAAAACTTTATTCATTACTCGCGGTTTTACGTAAATTATTTTACATAAACTGTGTTTAACAATAATTTAGCTTAAAAACATTACAACACTTAAAAACAAACACATACCAATCGTTGGTTAGAAGGCGATCGCCAAATTCGTCCTCGCTTTCTCCCGTGTCGCTGGCTGTCGTGTCGTTTTCGTCGGTTTCGCTTGCATACGGTTCAAACCGATATGGCTCAATAGCTTCAGTTTCTTCTTCAATTTCGCTTAAGCCGCTGAAATCCGAGTCTGAATCCGAGCTAATGTCGCTTAACTTTAACTTTAACTTTAACTTTAACTTATATCTTGCTGTTCTATCCGCCATGTTTGTTTGTATCGGCATCACTATGTGACGTCACAAGAAAACGGACGGGTGTATATAACGATGGTTAAAATCAGGCACTTTGAAGCTTTTTTTAGGGATATTGCATGATGGGTAAAATTTTGAAAAAAACTTCGAAAAATAAAATAAGCCACTGGGAACTGATTTTTATTGGTTTTAACCCTTCTGAAATTGTGATTATGTTACCCTTTAAAGCACAGTGATATTAAATATTTGACAGTTATAAAAAGAGTTTTCAATAAAGTAGTACATTTTAAAGTACATGGGTTCAGGTTGTGTACATTGTGATTGTGGTATCGAAAGGGTATTGAGGAAATTCACAGGTATCAATATCAACAACTGAAATTCTGGTACCATGGCAACCCTAAATTGAGTTATCCTCATCTTGGGTTTACATTTAAAGGGAAACTGCACTTTTTATTGGAATTTTGCTTTTTACGAATGCAGCTGAGATAGGCTCCAGCACCCCCCGTGACCCCAAAAGGGACGAGCGGTAAAAAATGGATGAATGGATTTGCTATTATTATGAAAGACAAGACAGCTGGATTTTTTTAAATGTCATTCTAAATATTAAATAAAGGTAAATAATGGGAGCGCCATTATTCTGCCCGTAAAATCTGATAAATAACCAATCAATAAGCGACAACGATTTTCCATTTACATTTCGTGACTTGAATATTAACAAAGTTGTCAGAATAATTGTATCTAAGTTATCACAAAACTTTGTGTTGCCATGAGTTCCCGGCGAGCAGACAAAAGCGGTCTTTCATCCTACCAAGAAGAAGGCTTGTAAAACTCCACTGTGTAGGATGGGAAGCAACATGAAGGTGTTCTGTTTCTTTGATGTATTGTAATCCACAGAAAGATTTTGTCTTGACCCGAGAACTACAAAGCGGGGAGGAAGCAGGGCCTGACTCCCCTCAAAGCACATTTACTTCCAACTGTTCTGTGACCGAGGGCAACGGCTGTTTACGACCTTCTCTTTGAACTGTTTTACGACCTTTTCTTTGAACTGTTTTGTAATCAAAGGTGATGGCTGTTGCCATGTAATCAGGAAAAGTCCAAATAAAAGAGGAGGCGTACAATCTTTCGTCAGGAGCGTGGGACGACACTGTATCTACGCGTTTGTCCTCAATGAGCTAAATTTAATTCTGACTCTGTTTAATTCCTTGCTTCTTGTTTTGTTTAATAGATGTAATCAGTTTTTGAACCTGACAAAAGTATTAGTGATATTGTTATTATAAGCCCTGACGCAGACAAACTATTTATAGCGGCTCCGTGATCACAAGCTTGTGTCCCTATGTTTACATCAACGAGTGGTTTGCTGCTTCCTCGCTTCCCTGCTCCCTGTAAATTTATTCTTGATCAGAAATCATGCATCTCACCTGGAAAGTAGATGGCCGGGAATAAAATCCGCCCAGCGCTTGTTATGCTCGCTTGTCGTGAGACATTTTTCATCTAAATGGGAATATATGAACATCCTAGCGGTCGGCATCCTAATGACAGCAGACCTTATACAGTAAGGGATGTTTTATTATGTTCGTTGGCTCTCATAAAGTTTGCAGTGAGTAGAAATCAGCAAGGAAGAAGAAAAAAAAGCAAATGTGTTTTGTTTTTTTTAATTACTGCAAGTACTGTAGTTTAAAATGATCAAAATACATGAATAATAAATGATATTATAAATGTGCCTGTTACTGCATTACATTTTTTAGGGGCTCCACAGGCAGGATTTAACCAGTCCCATATGCTCCATTGTAAGCGGACATTTGATTTAATTTATTTAATATTTAGAATGCATTAAAAAAAATCATGTCTTTCATAATCATTGTGAACGATAGGCAAAATGTAAAAAAATACGTATTCTTCCACACTGCTGCCTTTCATCTCTATTTCCTGGCCATATCTTCTTACATTGTCCACTATGCAAGATATCAACAACATTTTTTGCACAATATTTATTAGCACTACGGGGACCATGATGGGTGGGCTGCAATCATATTGTTGAAATATTACTTGGTGCACTTAATTCCTTGGCCAGTGAGTGTGTAGTGTACTTCCACCAGAGCACCGGGAAACATTGATTCAGCAAGATATGATCATCACAAACGTGCTAAGTCGACTCCGCTCACAGGAAGGATCTCCAGCATTGGTGCGCAAACAAATATCCCGATGACAGATTGATACACGGGGACGGCAGACATGTTGATAGTAACAATCTGCATGAAGCGTGCGGCCTGAGTGGCAACGAGAAAATACTTTTTTTTTTTTTCCCGTGTCGGTGATGCATGGATCCTGCCGTTGAGCCCAGTTCATGGAAAGTTCAGCAGAGCAGCCTGCTCTGTCACGGCCCTTTTTGAATGGATTCATTCTCCACTATCTGCCTGGCAGGCTGCAGGTAATGGATGAGGTGCAAGGCTCTAACAAAAAGCACATCTGCATGCACACGATAACGTGTTTCACAAAGCAGCGGCGGCTTGCTTTGATCAAGGACCGTCTTGGAGATGTCCACACATGGTCCTCATAAACAGCTGAGATCCGACGGAGTGGCCACAGCGTTCATAGTCTGGTGTAAACGCCTTTAAAGGCCTACTGAAATGCGATTTTCTTATTTAAACGGGGATAGCAGGTCCATTCTATGTGTCATACTTGATCATTTCGCGATATTGCCATATTTTTGCTGAAAGGATTTAGTAGAGAACATCGACGATAAAGTTTGCAACTTTTGGTCGCTGATAAAAATGCCTTGCCTGTACCGGAAGTAGCAGACAATATGCGCGTGACGTCACAGGTTGTGGAGCTCCTCACATCTGCACATTGTTTACAATCATGGCCACCAGCAGCGAGAGCGATTCGGACCGAGAAAGCGACAATTTCCCCATTAATTTGAGCGAGGATGAAAGATTCGTGGATGAGGAAAGTGAGAGTGAAGGACTAGAGGGCAGTGGGAGCGATTCAGATAGGGAAGATGCTGTGAGAGGCGAGTGGGACCTGATATTCAGCTAGGAATGACTAAAACAGTAAATAAACACAAGACATATATATACTCTATTAGCCACAACACAACCAGGCTTATATTTAATATGCCACAAATTAATCCCGCATAACAAACACCTCCCGTCCATATAACCCGCCAATACAACTCAAACACCTGCACAACACACTCAATCCCACAGCCCAAAGTACCGTTCACCTCCCCAAACTTCATACCCATTTCCCCAAAGTCCCCAAAGTTACGTACGTGACATGCACATAGCAGCACGCACGTACGGGCAAGCGATCAAATGTTTGGAAGCCGCAGCTACATGCGTACTCACGGTACCGCGTCTGCGCATCCAACTCAAAGTCCTCCTGGTAAGAGTCTCTGTTGTCCCAGTTCTCCACAGACCAATGGTAAAGCTTGACTGTCATCTTCCGGGAATGTAAACAATGAAACACCGGCTGTGTTTGTGTTGCTGCAGTCGGCTGCAATACACCGCTTCCCACCTACAACTTTCTTCTTTGCTGTCTCCATTGTTCATTGAACAAATTGCAAAAGATTCGCCAACACAGATGTCCAGAATACTGTGGAATTTTGCGATGAAAACAGACGACTTAATAGCTGGCCACCATGCTGTCCCAAAATGTCCTCCACAATCCGTGACATCACGCGCTGACGTCATCATACCGAGACGTTTTCAGCAGGATGTTTCACGCGAAATTTTAAATTGCACTTTAGTAAGCCGTATTGGCATGTGTTGCAATGTTAAGATTTCATCATTGATATATAAACTATCAGACTGCGTGGTCGGTAGTAGTGGGTTTCAGTAGGCCTTTAAATATGCACCTTTTCTCTTACCTTGGATACAGGACCTTTTGTTTTTGCTTGCCAATTCCATGTTGGTATGACCAAAGTAAACAGTGATACCTTGGTTGTGTTAGAATAATTATGTATATATTATCACACAACTTTTATGCTTAAGGGCCGTTGCTATAATTATTGTCAATTGTGCTGAAGTGGTATTTGTCTTTGTCTGTGCAAAGCTGGCAATCTAAAAGATTGCAAGCCAGACTGGTATCAGTGTCTGTGTCCAGGAACGGCCTGCTGACTGCCAAGGCCGAACACCGCCGTGACGCAGACAGAGCAGAGACAAGGCGATATCACCAGTGTCAACACATTTGCATTTCTTGTATAATCATATATTGTGTCTAACTGGAGCTGTGGAGATTAACCCCCTTCCCTCAGCGACAGCTTCAGTGATGTAACCAGGGACCTCCCAAATAAATAGAGGAACCACGTGGGCTAGACTTTAGAGCAAAGTTTGGATCTGTAACTAGAGTACAGCCCAAATAACGTCTTTCCTCAATTGAGCAAAATTTAACTCTGTCTCTGCATGATTCCTTGCTTCTTGTCTGTTTGAATAGATGTCATCAGTGTTTGAACCTGACAGTTGTCATTAGTAATTAATTCCAAACGGTCCACAGACCGAGAGTGATAATAGCATGATAATAGCTTACCGCTAAGCTAGCGTGAAACAACAGCAATACATTTTGCTCCAGAAAGTAAGAAGTTGTTATCGTGAAATTGACAAGTAGATTCATAAGAGTACAGGAAGAGGATAACAAAACAACAACTGTTGGTGTGCCAGTATCGTCGCAGTCTGCACACGATAAATAATTGATTGATTTATTGAGAAGTTTATTGACATCTTAAAGAATTTTAATTCTTTAAAAAGGCAAATGGAGGGCACAAAAAGCCAAAAGGCTTGTTTCCATTGTGGTCCGTTAAATATTCATCACATTCGATACATTCAATAATAAAATATATAAAACCTGTAACATGTATATAAAAAGTTATGTTAAAAAATGGATAAATGATGTACATATACACAGTATACATGTCAGGTGATTTGAAAAACCATATCTACAAAAAATGTGAGGGTATATACACTATGTGTCAGAATAATTGTATCGAAGTTATCACAAAACTTTGTGTTACATTGAGTTCAGCTCACCCTGCGAGAGGACGAAAGCTGTCTTTGATCCTACCAAGCAGAAGGCTTGTAAAATTCCACTGTGTACGATGGGAAGCGACATGAAGGCGTCGGTTTCTTTCTTCTATTGTAATCCAGAGGAAGATTTTGTCTTGACCCGAGATCTACAAAGCGGAGAGGAAGCAGGGCCTGACTCCCCTCCAGGGACATTTTCTTTGAACTGTTTTACACCTTTTTTTTTAACTGTTTTAATCAAAGGCGATGGCTGTTTACGACCCCCCTCCCTTAGAAACAGCTGTTGCCATGTACTCAGGGAAAGTCCAAATAAAAGACAATCTTTCTTCAGAGTGTGGTGGAACACTGGTGTACGCGAATTGAGCCAAATTTTATTCTGTCTCTGTTTAATTCCTTGCTTCTTGTTTTGTTTAATAGATGTCGTCAGTGTTTGAACATGACACTATGTACATGACATGTACATGAGATAAGAGAATGGCAAATCGATCCATAAATTGGTGGTGTTTGAACCAGAGGTAGCATCGGTATGTGATCGCATTAATGGTAGATATTTTTATTTTCTCACTCATTTTGTTGTCGTTTTTGTTCAGGTTTAAGAACTCGGGGAACCATTCCTTGGACACAGAAGGACTAGCTTTCACACTCAGGGTGCATGGATAGAGAGCTCTGCTAGTCGCTATAGCTGGTAAGAAGCAGGGAAAGGAAAGGAAAGGAAACACAACTTAAGAGCTACAAAATATGATTGCCAAGCCTAATATCTCTGTGTGGGAATATTTCGACCAAGTAAGATGAGCCAGTATGCCAAATTTGTTTGAAAAGGATATGGCAACAAAGAAAACAAACAAACCAATCGACCCAGTTTTTCCAATTGGGGAAAAAAACTGCACTTCAAAATGTTCAAGATTTATTGAACTTGCTAACAGAGATTGAAAGTCTGTTTTATGTTTGTTTACTTATTTAAGAGAATTGAAAGTTATTGACCTTCCAATTACAATGTTTTAAAAAATTACTTGCAGTATCTGTATAAGGCCGTGGCGGGCCGTGCGCTTCCCACCTAGGCCTTCGGCCAATGATTACCTCTTAAAATACCATCATTTATGTCACCACATGACCATTGCTGGAGAAATACTGTACAGGAACACATTTACGCACTACTCTGCATTGAAACACATCAACAGTGGTTATTTTCTGGCGCATTTAAAAATCAATTAAAACGCATCGGCAATTAAAACATATCTTATGTGGTAATGTCAAAATTAAAATTGCAAAAAACATATTAAAGGTGAAGAAATTAAATATTTGAACTCACAATTAGTAGGACCCATTCGACGCCGTTCCCCATTTCATGGCCAGAACAGCTTAGCTAGCTTCCGGGGTTGGCCGACATCGTCTCACAGGATGTAGTTTCTCTTTGAATATCCTTCTTCAAAATGGCCTTGCAAATATATATCTGCCACCTAATCAACGTTTTGTTCTCCTTCTCTGCTATCCCGGTCTGGCTACGGCGTAACACTTCCCGCTTCCTGCTAAATTGCAACTTGTGAATGGATACTCACTTTGGAATGACAAGTGAGTATCCAATCACAGTCTCGTTAACATCAAGCTACTTAAATAGGCTACTGTCAACAACGTGTGATCTGATTGGCTATCGCAACTATCAATCAACTGTATGTCCCCGTTCACTTACAGTGCACAGACGCCCGCATTGTTGACTCTGAAGGCCTCTGGCAGATTTGGTACAGCATGGCAACATAAGCTATCTGAATTCTGATTAGATACAAACTAAAACTAAAAACAACAGCACTGGAACGAGCATAATATGATATGAAGAGAATATTTAACTTTAACCTTTAGATATTTAGGGAATGTAAATTCATAAATAATTGTATCTTTTATTATGATCATGATTTCTGGTTATGTTAGGCCAGCAGAGAAGGCCTTGCTGGCCCTGACGACACACCACTGGTATAATGTGATTATGTTAGTGCTTAAATAAGTTTTAAAGTACTGCTAACAATATTATTTACCCGCATTATGATGCGTTCAAGAGTTTTATGGCCTGAGCAAAGAAGCTGTTACAGAACCTGGAGGTTCTGCTATGGAGGCTACGGAACCTCTCTCTAGAGTCCCGCAGTGAAAACAGTCCTTGGTGGGGGTGGGAGGAGTCTCTACTGATTTGCTCTGGTCAGGCAGCGGCTTTTTAAAATTTCCTGGATAGGAGGAAGAGGAGTCCTGATGATCTTGATCTAGGCCTACACACTTTACAATTGAATTAAAGTCCCTGTCATGCAGGATGTTGTTCTACTTACCTTTTGTGGCGTGGCACTAAACCATTTCATTTCATCCACTATGGACTGGACTCTCACAATATTATGTTAGATCCACTATAGACTGGACTCTCACACTATTATGTTAGATCCACTATGGACTGGACTCTCACACTATTATGTTAGATCCACTATAGACTGGACTCTAACAATATTATGCTAGGTCCACTATGGACTGGACTCTCACACTATTATGTTAGATCCACTATGGACTGGACTCTCACTATTATGTTAGATACACTATGGACTGGACTCTCACTATTATGTTAGATCCACTATGGACTGGACTCTCACACTATTATGCTTGATCCACTATGGACCGGACTCTCACTATATAACGTTAGATCCACTATAGACTGGACTCTCACAATATTATGCTGGATCCACTATGGACTGGACTCTCACACTATTATGTTAGATCCACTATGGACTGGAATCTCACACTATTATGTTAGATCCACTATGGACTGGACTCTCACTATATTATGTTAGATCCACTATGGACTGGACTCTCACAATATTATGCTAGATCTACTCGACGTCCATTGCACCGGTCGCCCAGGGGTGGGATCCCCACATCTGCGTTCCCCTCCAAGGTTTCTCATTGTTATCCCATTGGGTTGAGTTTTTTTCTTGCCCTGATGTGGGATCTGAGCCGAGGATGTCGTTGTGGCTTGTGCAGCCCTTTGAGATACTCGTGATTTCGGGCTATATAAGTAAACATTGATTGATTAACTGATTGATAAATAGTTTAATTTATTTTCGTAAAAAGTTTGGATGCACACATTGTTTCACCTTCAACCTCTTTGTCATGTGAATGTACAATTTTACAATATTTTTCTTTTTTTTTTACTTTTTACGTACCCCGCCTTTAAAACCGAGTGCAGCTGGGATCAGCTCCAGCACCCCCGTGACCCCGTGAAGGACAAGCGGTAGAAAATGGATGGAGGAGGGCGGAAATTGTTTTTGGCCTTGGACAATGTCTCCGGTTTTAACTGGCAGATGCAGGACAGTCGGATGCTAATGTACAGACTAATCTTACATGACACGATACTATCGATCCAATATTACTGTGATGAACACACCTCGTACTTGGAGATGCATTTCCCTCTTCCCCCCTCTGTGTGTGTGTGTGTGTGTGTGTACGTTCTCGCTGGCATGCATTGTATAATTGACTGGCTGGCCCGGAGGCAGCTGGAGGTGTTGGCCATCTCTCTGTGGTCACACCTCGGTACCTCACAGTTGGCCAAGCAGGCCGTGCCACAAATCACACCCGGCTGACAGCCGCGCACTTTCCCTCGCATCCTGCGGAACCGCCGGCCGCCGCAACAAAAGGCCTGGAAGCTAAAATATTTGGAGCACGGCGACGAAGTTCCCCCCTATGCTTTATCTGCAAAACCAGTACTGATTAACTGTGAGCAAACAGTGGTGGCATTTACCCTGCCAGTAACCTTTAAATATGGCCGGGGAAAACCTCTGCTGCAGCAAATAGGAGCTCCTGGCCAGAGAAATGCTTTGTTTTACCCTCCAGAGAGGGAGCACATAGGGACGTGTGCTTGTGGTCCAGCCAACGGGGTAGGAAAGTGTGTGCACGACTGAAAGTTTAAACATTAGAACAGTGATTTTCAACCATTGTGCCGCAGCAAACTAGTGTGTCGTGATATATTGCCTGGTGTGACGTGGGAAATTATGCAACTTCACCTAATTGCTCCAAAAAATATTTTTTGCAAATCAATAATCATAATAATGTGCCGTTGTCTAGTGCCTGTGCTGTGTAGAGCTTGGCAGGGTAACCATGTAATAGTCCATATCAGTAGGTGGCAGCAGGTAGTTCATTGCTTTGTAGAAGTCAGAACGTGTCAAGGGTGGTTTGTCGTGATCCCAATAGGCAAAGCACAGCGGGAGACAGCGTGCAGGTAAAAAGGTATGTAACGCTTAAAGGGGAACATTATCACAATTTCAGAATTGTTAAAACCATTAAAAATTTTAACCACCCGTCCATTTTCCTGTGACGTCACATAGTGAAGCCAACACAAACAAACATGGCGGAAAGAACAGCAAGCTATAGCGACATTAGCTCGGATTAAGACTCGGATTTCAGCGGCTTAAGCGATTCAACAGATTACGAATGTATTGAAACGGATGGTTGTACTGTGGAGGCAGGTAGCGAAAACGAAATTGAAGAAGAAACTGAAGGTATTGAGCCATATCGGTTTGAACAGTATGCAAGCGAAACCGACGAGAACGACACGACAGCCAGCGACACGGGAGAAAGCGAGGACAAATTCGGCGATCGCCTTCTAATCAACGATTGGTATGTGTTTGTTTGGCATTAAAGGAAACTAACAACTATGAACTAGGTTTACAGCATATGAAATACATTTGGCAACAACATGCACTTTGAGAGTGCAGACAGCCCAGTTTTCATCAATTAATATATTCTGTAGACATACCCTCATGTCAGCAGGCCAGGGAAGCTAGGGTCGATATTCTTCTCTTGATCATCTTCGGGATGGTGTGAGCCAAGACATCCAGGGGGTTTAGCTCGCTCGTCTGCGGGAACAAACTGCCGCCATTGCTTGCCGTGCTACCGAGGTCCTTTGTCCCTGAATTGCTCACACACTCCGGCAGATTCAATGGGGGTCTGGCGGCAGATATTTTTGACTTTATCGTTGGAAATGCATCTGCTTTGAGTGTCGCAGGATATCCACACATTCTTGCCATCTCTGTCGTAGCATAGCTTTCGTCGGTAAAGTGTGCGGAACAAATGTCCAATTTCTTGCCACTTTCGCATCTTTGGGCCACTGGTGCAACTTGAATCCGTCCCTGTTCGTGTTGTTACACCCTCCGACAACACACCGACGAGGCATGATGTCTCCAAGGTACGGAAAACAGTCGAAAAAACGGAAAATAACAGAGCTGATTTGACTCAGTGTTTGAGAAAATGGCGGATTGCTTCCCGATGCGACGTCACATTGTGACGTCATCGCTCCGAGAACGAATATTAGAAAGGCGTTTATTTCGCCAAAATTCACCCATTTAGAGTTCGGAAATCGGTTAAAAAAATATATGGTCTTTTTTCTGCAACATCAAGGTATATATTGACGCTTACATAGATAGGTCTGGTGATAATGTTCCCCTTTAAACCAAAAATCAACAAAAGGCAAGTCCCGCTAGGAAAAGGCACTGAAGCATAGGGATGGCTATGTAAAACAAAAGTAAAACTGAACTGGCTACAAAGTCAACAAAAACAGAATGCTGGACGACAGCAAAAACTTACAGCGTGTGGAGCAAAGACGGCGTCCACAAAGCACATCCCGCACATGACATGACAATCAACAATGTCCCCTCAAAGAAGGATAGCGTACGCACAACTTGAATAGTCTTGATTGCGAAAACGAAGCAGGGGCGGGCAATAGGGCTCAAAGGAAGGCGTGAAGCTGCTACAGGAGAACACCAACAAAACAGGAAGGGTCACCAAAATAACAGCGCAAGACAGGAACTAAAGCAATACACACAGGAAACAACAACAAACTCAAAATAAGGCACGACAACCTGGTGGAGTTTAATTTTTTAACCTTTTCTGCTGGTGGTGTGCCTCTGTATTATTTTTATTTAAAAAAAATGTGCCTTCGCTCAAAAAAGGTTGAAAAACACTGCATTAGAACATTACAAACCAAAATAAGCAGCAGTGTTAGAATAATTACGTATAAGTTATCACACAACTCTTATGCTTAAAGGCTGTTGCTATAGTTATTATCAATTGTGCTGAAGTTGTACTTTTCTATCTGTGCAAAGACACAACTTGTGGTCTTGCTTTGCGAGTTTTCTCTTGTCAGCCGTTTGGTTCCAGACCCTGCCTGCTGACTGCCAAGGACGGACATCGAGCGCCTCGGCGCGGACAGGACAGAGACAGGGCAAAATCACGAGTATCAGCACATTTCCATTCTGAATAATCATTTATTGTGTCTACTGGGGGCTGCTTGCAGCCTCAGTGATGTTAACTAGGGACCTCCCAGATAAATAGAGGAGCATGTGGGACTGTGCCTTAGAGCGTAGGGGGAAACTGTAACTGAGTGTACAGCCCAATACGTTTCTCCTTAACTCTGTCTCTGCTTGATTCCTTCTTCTTGTCTTGTGTAATAGATAGTTCGGTGTTTGAACCTGACAATGAATCACTAAATGTTATACAGTAGTACCTCAATTTAAGTCTTTTGAGACAAAAGCTGTCTCCCAGCTAATTTGTCATACTTTAAGTTGCAAGCAAAAATTTGAATTATAAGCATCCCCGCCATTAGTTGGTGGAGGAAATCTCACAATTAACCCCATAAGATTTGCTGAATACATGTTACGGTACAGGGGGAAGAAGACGGCACAATGCAGGGACGTCGTTTTAGCTCTATTTCATTAATATTTACAATAGTATGGAGTGTGAAACTAATCCAAATGTATGTGATTAGCTGTTGAGTGTTACCGGTAGTGTTGAGCGGGGTGCGGAAGTAGAAGGGGGCAAGGCGAGCTCGGAGGTCCGTGGGCAGGCGTGAGGTCAAGGGCAGGAGCGAGGCGTCAGAGTCGGTGTCCAGGCGGGAGGTCGAGATCCAGGAGGCAGCCAGGGGAACCAGAGGGAATACGGGGAGATAAGACACACAGCTTGTGACGCGGGAAAAGACAAACACCGCTGGAACACGACACAGGGCTACACACAGTGAGCACAGAGGTGGGGAAACACGGAGAGAGAGAATGCATATGGAGCTAGACGTTACGGCTTACAGGTAACTATGTTCCGGCCCGGAACGCAGGTTTGCACTGGCTTAAGAAGCCCAGGAAGCTCATCAGCGACAGGTGTGTAGAGTACTGATCGATTGCCGATTGAATGCAGCCGCTTGCTACAGCCGGAGTGGCGCACGCCGGCGCACGCTTGAAGGTGCGCTCAGCGCAACGCTCAGATGACTGTGCACTGGAGTATTGTCACCGGGCCGTGACAATACATCTGGTCTTACTCGCTAGAATTAGCTTCTCGCTAGAGATGGACATAGTTTTGTTTTCTAACCATGGGAAGGAACAAAGTTAAAGTGCTGCGAAAAAGAAATTAATTGAAGATTGAATTAAGAAAAAAAAAACAGATGCGTATGCTAGTCTGCACCATACTGAAGCTGAATGAATCTAACCCCAGCCAAAAACGTTAAAATATCTAAACAGACATTTATCAATGAAAATATGGACAAGCTGCTGATGAAGTGAATTATATTTATATAGCACTTTTCTCTAGAGACTCAAAGCACTTTATCTACTATTGTTGTCCCAATATTTTGGTACCAGTACAGGTACCAAAATGTATTTAGATACTATTCGGTACTTTGATACTTTTCTAAATAAAGGGGACCCCAAAAAATAGCATTATTGACTTTATTTTAACAAAAGATTGTACGGTACATTAAACATATGTTTCTTATTGCAAGTTTGTCCTTAAATAAAATAATGAACATACAAGACAACTTGTCTTTTAGTAGTAAGTAAACAAACAAATGCTCCAACTTTAGCTGCTGACATATGCAGTAACATATTGTGTCATTTTCCATTCTATTATTAATTCTATTATTCTATTATTATTATTGTTAGGCACAAGTGGTAGAAAATGAATAATTAATCTACTTGTTCATTTACTGTTAATATCTGCTTAATTTCTCTTTTAACATGTTCTATCTACACTTCTGTTTTTAATGTAATAATCACTTATTCTTCTGTTGTTTTGATGATTTACATTAGTTTTGGATGATACTAAAAATGTGGGTATCAATCTGATACAAAGTCGTTACAGGATCATACATTGGTAATATTCAATGTCCTCATGTGTCCAGGGACGTATTTCCTGAGTTTATAAACATGATATATTTTTTTTTAAAGAAAAAATATCGATGCAATCATAGTTGTATCGACTAGATACTCTCTTGCAGAGGTGTGGACTCGAGTCACATGACTTGGACTCGAGGCAGACTCGAGTCATGAATTTGATGACTTTAGACTCGACTTGACAAAATGTAAAAAGACTTGCAACTCGTCTTAGACTTTAACATCAATGACTTGTGACTTCACTTGGACTTGAGCCTTTTGAATTGACATGACTTGACATGACTTGCTACTTTCCCCAAAACCCAAAGATGAAAAAGTTATTCGGGAGCGCCCCGTATTTTTCATTGTGTACTTGTCTATCAGCGTTGCGTGTGTCAGCTGGTGTGGTCTCAGTACAACAGCCAATCAAATTAGATCTACTTTGTTTTCATCACACAGCATTCATCCAATCAAATTGCAGGACAACCAAGGAAGAAGACATGTCCAAACCACACGCCAGTGAACAAAAAATGATACCTAAAATAATTTTGTTTGGGTATAAAAATTACGAGGTGGTCAACACAAAACGGTTTGCAGTATGCAACACATGCGGTTCGAAAATTACTGATGGAGAGGAAACAACTTCCAACTTCGTCCGGCATTTGAAGTCGAACAAAGAATGGTAAGTTTTGAATGAAAGATAACGTTTATTGGCTAAGTAACGTGACTTTTATTTGCTGTGTAGTTAAATCAGTGAGGCTGTAAACTCACTGCTAACGTTATAACGTTATTGCAAACACGGGAATCTGTTGCAGTTCACTACCTTATTCATACTTTTTGTTCAGTGATTTTTTTTAAGCAGGGTTACGTTAGTCAATATATCACACGTAACGTTAGACGGCGGTCAGCAGCACCGCGTATTTTAGCCACCTAAAAAAAGACAAAAATAGTAAAATAAAGGTCAGTTAAAAAGTATACTATATTATGAATATGTGTACCGTTTTAGCTAGCTTTCTGACATACTGTTGGTTGTTTACCTCAGTGGTCCCCAACCACCGGGCCGCGGCCCGGTACTGGTCCGTGGATCGATTGGTATCGGGCCGCACAAGAAAAAAAAATTTTCTTTCTTTTTTTAATTAAATCAACATAAAAAACACAAGATACACTTACAAGTAGTGCACCAACCCAAAACAACTCTCTCCCCCCTTTTGTTCTGGGCATTGAACATGAAGACTCTTCCTTCACTGTTCCGAGTGGCCATGAGAGTCTTGGCAGTGCCTGCCTCCAGTGCTCCAGTGGAGCGAGTTTTCAGCCATGGTGGCATCATACTACGCCCCCATCGTGCACAAATGACTGACAGACTCTTGGCTAATTTGGTCTTTTGCAAATGCAATGCAGCATAGGGCCCTGACATATAAAAAGTACAACTTTTTTGTTATGTTCACGTATATGTCATGTTTTTTCAATGTTAACACTTTTGTACAAATAAGTACATTTGCACTTTATTTTTCAATGTGTTTGTTCTGTAAAGGAATGAGTTAATGTTTAAAATGACTGGTTAATAGTGCTATTATAAAGTGCAATGTCAACACAATTTTCTTTCCTGCAATTTAAAATGCACTTGTTTTAATAAATAAATACAGCGTTTGAAAAGCATACACAATCTGTGTTAATATATTAGTCTGTGGTTAAAAGGACTTGAAAGGACTCGAAACTCAAAATGCAGGACTTAGGACTTGACTTGAGACTTTCCAGTCTTGACTTTGGACTTGACTCGGGGCTTGCCTGTCTTGACTCGGGACTTGACTCGGACTTGAGGGCAAAGACTTGAGACTTACTTGTGACTTGCAAAACAATGACTTGGTCCCACCTCTGCTCTCTTGTACTTGGTATCATTACAGTGGATGTTAGGTGTAGATCCACCCATGCAGGGCCGGCCAGTGGCATAGGCCGTATAGGCAAATGCTAAGGGCGCCGTCCATCAGGGGGCGCCACGCCAGTGCCACAAATGTTGGAGTAAAAAAAAATTAAAAAAAATAAATTGGCACTATTATTTCTAAATGCAAAAAATAATCCCACGTTAATTAAAATGCAAAGTAAAGCCTATTTAATAGAAATATTATTTGTTACAACATTAGCCCCCCCCCCCACCGGTGCGCCCCTCCCTTCCCGTAACGTCACCACATCAAAAAATCAACACAAGATGTCGAAACGGCCAAAACTGTCAGGTGCTCAGGGAAGAAAAAAGAGAAAAGAAGAGGAGGAGAAACGAGAAAAGACAGAGGTAGCAGGTAGGTAACGTTAGCCTACATGAAATTATTTGTCTGTTACAGAATGTGATAGTAACCTGGCTTTTTAGCATTAAGCTAATGTTACATGATTCGGCAATTGCTAATCAATAAATAGCTAGTTCTGTTTTAACGTCGGGTTAATATTGTGGAGGGGGCTAAATTGTTTTGGAAAATGATAATGTAACGTTAGGTAATTACAGTACTCCCACCTTACATTCCTCAGGGACATTTGTATTAGATCTTTTAAGCAGGTGTTTTTATTTACATTGTTATTGCCTTCTGGTTAGCTAATGTTTGCCCTGTAGGTAATAGTCACTTTTCCACCCCTTTATATATTAGGTATAGTTGTAAGTAAAAAAAAAAAAGGTCAAAGACAAAGCTATTCGGTTTCTTGTGAGTATATACACTTCACTGCCGATGTGGGGGGGCGCCAACTAAAATCTTGCCTAGGGCGCCAGATTGGTTAGGGCCGGGCCTGCACCCATGGCGTTTGTTTACATTGTGATGCCGGTGAGTTACGGTGTGTAGTGAAGCATGTTTAGCTATTCCTCGTCCTGCAGTGATAACGATACTTGTAAGAAACTTACCGGTACTTTGTAGAGGCGGTATAGTACCGAATATGATTCATTAGTATCGCGGTACTATACCAATACCGGTATACCGTACAACCCTATTATCTACATCTTTGAGCTACATTTAAACCAGTGTGAGTTGCAAAGGGAGCAGGTGAGTAAAGTGCCTTGCCCAAGGAAACACCGGCAGTGACTCAGATGGCGTAAGCGGGGATCAAACCTGGAACCCTCAAGTTTCTGACATGGCTGCTTTACCAACCGAGCCACGCCACCCCATTGGAAGCAGTTGAAAGGTGATACTGCAAAAGTCCACTCTCCAAGGTGTTTTTTCCACATTATTATTACATTATTTCATAAAACTACTGTATGTATTAATACTACATACTATTGTATTGTTTTTCATGCAATATTCATTATCTAGAAATTCGTTTTTTCTTTTTAAAAAAGGCATTATGACAAAATTGTGCTGTTTCGGGGCGGCCAATCACCAATCAAATAGATTTTAAATTCATTTTAATGGGAGACTGTCATGTCTGTGTAATCATGTTTTGTTTTAGTTATGTTTTGTTTTGTTTAGTTATTGGACTCTTTAGTTTCTGGCTTTTCACTCCCTTGTCTTGTTTCCATGGTTACCCATTAGTTTCACCTGTTCCACATTTGGACTCATTGTGCACTCTTGTTTGTCACCATAGCAACCCATTAGTTTTCACCTGCCCTCACGACTCACGCACCTGTCTTTAATCATCAGGGGCGGCATGGCGTAGTGGGTAGAGCAACCTTGCCAGAAACCCGAGGGTTGCAGTTTCGCTCCCCGCCTCTTACCATCCAAAATCGCTGCCGTTGTGTCCTTGGGCGGGACACTTCACCCTTTGCCCCCGGTGCCACTCACACCGGTGAACTGAATGATAGGTGGTGGTCGGAGGAGCCGTTGGCGCAAATTGCAGCCACGCTTCCGTCAGTCTACCCCAGGGCAGCTGTGGCTATGAAAGTAGCTTACCACCACCAGGTGTGAATGATTGATGGGTTCTACATGTAAAGCGACTTTGGGTAGTTAGAAAAGCGCTATATAAATCCCAGTTATTATTATTATTATTATTAATCATGTCACTAATATTTAAGCTTCCAGTTGCCAGGCTGTCTGTCTGGCGACATCATACCCCTGACACACTCTTTATCGTCACTCTTCATAATGCCATGTTTACAGTCCCATACCAAGTAAGTTTTTGTTTCATTGTTCACAGTTTCTGCCTTTGTGCTATAGTCTTTTTGGCTTCATAGTTTGTTCTCCGCCACTGTGCGAGCCTTTAGTTTGTTCTTTTTTGATAATATTTAATAAATCATGTACTTACATTCCCGTCTCGCCCGAGCCAACTTTCCGTTGCCTTCCGGAAAAACAAAACCCAAGGACCAAGTCATGACAGAGACGTTGATTTGACAAGTGTTTTGAGTTAAGAGTGCTGTCACAGAACCAATTAAGCCCAAACATCAATACACTACTGTACCTTCATAATAAACACATTTGTCTGCATAGGTTTGCTTATTTTATATGAGAAACCTCCTGTTGGTATTTTTTCCCAAACGTCAGTATTTCAAATTTTAAGTACAAACTGTTGTATTATCGACAAAGACCCTGTAATATGCATAACTGGTCACATTTTCAAACGTTGACATTATTAAGCTCTGTTTTGGACATGTTTGGTTGTAAGAAGAGAAGTGTTATTCTCAGGGACCACAGATGAGGGCATCTGCATCCCTAAAATTCCTTGGAGTTTGATTGTTAGCCCATTCATCATTATTCTCTCTGGCAACACACAATACCGGCGTTTCCCGGAGGAATTAGGGCAGAACTGCAGAAGACAAACAATTTACTAGCACTCTGCCTCACTGAGCAGCACTGTCAGCCTGCCAGGAAATGACCATGTTCCACAATACATCTTTGCCTCTCCAGGCGCCACTCAATAACTCACTGCATCCAATAAATATGCGATAGCTATGCCCATGATGCAAAATACGAAACATTTTAAATGTACTACAGTATATACATGTTTTTTTAACCATTATTACGTGCCAGGAGGACATGCTAAACAATTACAAAACCCAAAACCAGTAAAGTTGGCAGAACACAATGATTTGCAAATCCTTTTCAACTTATATTCAATTAAATAGACTGCAAAGACAAGATATTTAATGTTCGAACTGAAAAACTTGTTTTTTTCCTAAATAATCATTAACTTAGAATTTAATTTCAGCAACAGATTGCAAAAAAGTTGTCACAGGGGCATTTTTACCACTGTGTTACGTGACATTTCCTTTTAACAACACTCAGTAAACGTTTGGGAACTGAAGAGCTTTTCAGGTGGAATTATTTCCCATTCTTGCTTGATGTACCGCTAAAGTTGTTCAACAGTCCGGGGGTCTCCGTTGTGGTATTTTAGGCTTCATAATGTGCCACACATTTTCAATGGGAGACAGGTCTGGACTACAGGCCGGCCAGTCTAGTACCCGCACTCTTTTACTATGAAGCCACGCTGTTGTAACACGTGGCTTGGCATCGTCTTGCTGAAATAAGCAGGGGCGTCCATGATAACGTTGCTTGGATGGCAACATATGTTGCTCCAAAACTTGTATGCACCTTTCAGCATTAATGGTGCCTTCACAGATGTGTAAGTTACCCATGTCTTGGGCACTGATACACCCCCATACCATCACAGATGCTGCCTTTTCAACTTTGCACCTAGAACAATCCGTATGGTTCTTTTCCTCTTTGTTCCGGAGGACACAACGTCCACAGTTTCCAAAAACAGTTTGAAATGTGGACTCGTCAGACCACAGAACACTTTTCCACTTTGCATCAGTTCATCTTAGATGAAGCCGGCAGCATTTTTGGGTGTTGTTGATTTTGATTGATTGATTGAGATTTTTTTTAGTAGATTGCACAGTACAGTACATTGTCCATACAATTGACCACTAAATGGTAATACCCTAATAAGTTTTACAACTTGTTTAAGTCGGGGTCTACTTAAATCAATTCATGGTACAAATATATACTATCATCATAATGCAGTCATCAAACAAGTTAATCATCAGGGTATATACATTGAATTATTTACATTATTTACAATCAGGGGTGTGGGATGTGGAGGGGTTAGGTTTGGTTGATACCAACACTTCGGCCATCAACAATTGCATCATCTGAGAAATGGACATTGAAACAGTGTAGGTCTGACTTGGTAGGATATGTACAGCAAGTAGTAAACATAGAGAGATCAGAAAGCATAAGAACAAGTATATACATTTGATTATTTACATTTGATTATTTACAATCCGGGGAGGTGGGATGTGGAAGGGGGAGGGTGTTAGTTTAGGGTTGCAGTTGCCTGGAGGTGTTCTTTTAGTGCGGTTTTGAAGGAGGATAGAGATGCACTTTCTTTTACACCTGTTGGGAGTGCATTCCATATTGATGTGGCATAGAAGGAGAATGAGTTAAGACCTTTGTTAGATCGGAATCTGGGTTTAACGTGGTTAGTGGAGCTACCCCTGGTGTTGTGGTTATGGCGGTCATTTACGTTATGGAAGTAAATTGACAAGATCTTCCAAGTTATGGATTTGAACCCAGTAGTACTGCGTGAGAGGAAGCAGTCTTAACCATTGAGCTATCCTGGGTCTGATAGTAGAGTTTTAACTTGCGCTTACAGATGTAGCAATGGACTTTAGTTACTGACAGTGGCTTTCTGTGTCCCTGAGCCCTTGTGGTGATATCCTTTACACACTGATGTCGGTTTTTGATGCGTTTCCACCTGAGGGATCGAAGGTCACGGGCATTTAATGCAGGTTTTCAGCCTTGCCCCTTACGTGCGCTGATTTCTCCAGATTCTCTGAACCGTTTGTGTCAAGTAAAGGTGGTGACGTACCCCAAGATTTAGAGATGGCAGGCTTAGTGCAGGAAAACATGATTTAATGTCCAAAATTCAGGAAAAACACAAACCAGGAAGCAGGAACAAGGCAAACTGGAAACAGGGAACAGGAACCAGCAAACAGGAAACGAGGAACAAAAAGACAGTAAGCGGCTAACTGCTATCCAATGTTCCCTCTAATTGTTCATGTGTCTGAGCAAACACAAAACCTCCCTGAACATTCAGGCGTTTAATTCGCCAAAATTCACCCATTTAGAGTTCGGAAATCGGTTAAAAAAATATATGTTCTTTTTTCTGCAACATCAAGGTATATATTGACGCTTACATAGGTCTGGTGATAATGTTCCCCTTTAAACATTCTTATGTTGCACAATGAAATGTAAGCATAAAATGAAGTCTGCATTCTTGTAACTTTCTTTAGTAACAGCATTCATGATTAATATCAATAAATTAACACTAACAATAAATGACAGTAGCAGGGGCGTCACTAGCTTTTAAGGACAGGGGGCTAAGCCCCCAGGAGAGTGAACGTAGCGCACGAGCACAAAACTTCACAAACGGCTAACAAAGACTTAGAAATTATTCATTGTTAATATTATTTAAAAAATGTACGGGACGAAATGAAATGCTCCCCGGGACGATGGCTTTTAACCATTTTTTTTTCTTTTTCTTTTAATGTATTTATTAATTTTACATTTTATATTAAATGTCTTGGTTTTTCCTCTCTCTGAAAATCTTATGAAATGTTTAACAAGCCATTCTATAACAATACAACAGCTATTAATGTAACAATACAATAAAACAAATATATTTATAAAGTTGTTTGCAGTGTTTTAACATTAGGCTAATGTATATTACTTTATTTAGATTCTACAAGAGTGATGTGGGCATTTTCTATATGAACAAGTCCAAGGACCGCAAGCAAGGTCGCAGAGAAAATGCGGACTGGATTTTGAGTGATGTGGGCATTTTCTATATGAACAGGTGGAATGGATTGGATATCGACACACTAAAGGGGCTCTCTACCTTAAAGTACCAATGATTGTCACACATACACTAGGTGTGGTCAAATGTGTCCTCTGCATTTGACCCATCCCCTTGTTCACCCCCTGGGAGGTGAGGGGAGCAGTGGGCAGCAGCGTTGCCGCGCCCGGGAATCATTTTTGGTGATTTACGCTATGAAGTGAGGGGAAACTGAGTGAATAATGACAGGTTATATGATTAATTTATTTAAACTCATATTCGGACCATTTTATAATGAATATGTCGGCATGTATTTGTAAAAAAAAAATATATATATATATATATATATATATATATATATATATATATATATATATATATATATATATATATATATATATAACACCAAATTATTTAGAGGGGCTTAAGAAGCCTAAAATAGGCCTAACGACGCCAATGGACAGTAGAATAAGCACACGTATGACTGAGGAGTCATAGTGTAACTTTGTGTGGTGTATGAGTTGTCCGACTTTTTGTATGGCCCTAAACGCACCAGTGGCTTAATTTCTATGTGTGTTGGTGACAGATGACAAGTTGGTTGTGGCCTGGTTTGTACAGCAGAAAATGACTAGTTTTTCGAGATAGAAGTTTTTTACTCATGTTTTTGGTGTGGTTATGGCCGAATGTAAACAGTTTTGCTCAATAAAGTGATCGGTATAATTAATGTCCTCGAAGTATCTCGATAGACGTTACAATAATTGAACGGTGTTCAATTGAACGGAGTTGACGAACACCGCTTGTTGTCACTGTCACTCAGAGTTGCATTGCAAAATTACACAGAATGAATGTGTTTATTTTGTTTAGAAATCAGATGGGTTTGATTTGGTGCGCGGCATATATTTGCTGTGCGCAGAGGACGCTTGAGCAGTGCGCAATGGGGCAGGCGCGCACCTGAGAGGGAACGTTGCTGCTATCGGCATACAGGATACAGCAAACTGTCCACAGCATACAGCTTACAGCAAACAATACTCCAGCACTGACTGGAGAACAAAGCAGGTCTAAATAGCAGCCGGCTGATTGACACCAGGTGTGGCCAGGTGCCAATCAGCCGCAGCTGAGGGGGAAAAGCGCTCAGGTAGACAAACAGGAAACTGAACAAAAATAAGAGTGCTGACAGGAAATAAAACAAGCACAGAGGAAAAACTAAAACATATCCTAACTGTCAGTAACAAGCCTGACAGTTTGATGATATTACAGACGTTGGATGGTGAAATCTCTAAATTCCTTGCAATAACTCGTTGGGAAATGTTGTTCTTAAACTGTTGGCCAATTTGCACACGCATTTGTTGACAAAGTGGTGACCCTCACCCCATCCTTGTTTGTGAATGACTGAGCATTTCATGGAAGCTGCTTTTATACCCAATCATGGCACCCACCTGTTCCCAATTAGCCTGTCCACCTGTGGGGTGTTCCAAAAAAGTGGTTGATGAGCATTCCTCAACTTTGTCAGTCTTTTTTGCCACTGGTACCAGCTTTTTTTTTTAAACACGTTGCAGGCATCAAATTCCAAATGAGCTAATATTGGCAAAAAAAAACAAAGCTTACCAGTTGGAACATTAAAGGCCTAGTGAAATGCGATTTTCTTATTCAAACGGGGATAGCAGGTCCATTCTATGTGTCATACTTGATCATTTCGCGATATTGCCATATTTTTGCTGAAAGGATTTAGTAGAGAACATCGACGATAAAGTTCGCAACTTTTGGTCGCTGATAAAAAAGCCTTGCCTGTAGCGGAAGTAGCAGACGATATGCGCGTGACGTCACAGGTTGTGGAGCTCCTCACATCTGCACATTGTTTACAATCATGGCCACCAGCAGCGAGAGCGATTCGGACCGAGAAAGCGTCGATTTCCCCATTAATTTGAGCGAGGATGAAAAATTTGTGGATGAGGAAAGTGAGAGTGAAGGACTAGAGGGCAGTGGGAGCGATTCAGATAGGGAAGATGCTGTGAGAGGCGGGTGGGACCTGATATTCAGCTAGGAATGACTAAAACAGTAAATAAACACAAGACATATATATACTCTATTAGCCACAACACAACCAGGCTTGTATTTAATATGCCACAAATTAATCCCGCATAACAAACACCTCCCCCCTCCCGTCCATATAACCCGCCAATACAACTCAAACACCTGCACAACACACTCAATCCCACAGCCCAAAGTACCGTTCATCTCCCCAAAGTTCATACAGCACATATATTTCCCCAAAGTCCCCAAAGTTACGTACGTGACATGCACATGGCGGCACGCACGTACGGGCAAGCGATCAAATGTTTGAAGGCCAAGCTGCATGCGTACTCACGGTAACGCGTCTGCGTATCCAGCTCAAAGTCCTCCTGGTAAGAGTCGTTGTTGTCCCAGTTCTCCACAGGCCAATGGTAAAGCTTGACTGTCATCTTTCGGGAATGTAAACAATGAAACACCGGCTGTGTTTGTGTTGCTGCAGTCGGCCTCAATACACCGCTTCGCACCTACAGCTTTCTTCTTTGCTGTCTCCATTGTTCATTGAACAAATTGCAAAAGATTCACTAACACAGATGTCCAGAATACTGTGGAATTTTGCGATGAAAACAGACGACTTAATAGCTGGCCACCATGCTGTCCCAAAATGTCCTCTACAATCCGTGACGTCACGCGCCGGCGTCATCATACCGAGACGTTTTCAGCAGGATATTTCTTGCGAAATTTAAAATTGCACTTTAGTAAGCTAACCCGGCCGTATTGGCATGTGTTGCAATGTTAAGATTTCATCATTGATGTATAAACTATCAGACTGCGTGGTCGGTAGTAGTGGGTTTCAGTAGGCCTTTAAATATCTTGTTTTTGCAGTCTATTCAATTGAATATAAGTGGAAAAGGATTTGCAAATCTTTGTATTCTGTTTTTATTTACCATTTACACAACGTGACAACTTCACTAGTTTTGAGGTTTGCACATCAAAGCTCCATTTAACGGCCTACATGTACAATATCAATGTTCATGTAATTGAGAGTGTACAAACTAACCCAATAAGGGTCCATTGCTATTAACTATCTGTCATTTAGCTGGGGACAGGCCAAAACTACCTCTACAGCTCTCCGCAGCCCCACTTGGGACGGTATAGCTCAGTTGGTAGAGTGGCCGTGCCAGCAACTTGAGGGTTCACAATTTCGATCTCCGCTTCCGCCATACTAGTCACTGCTGTTGTGTCCTTGGGCAAGACACTTTACCCACCTTCTCCCAGTGCCACCCACACTGGTTTAAATGTAACCTAGATATGGGGTTTCATATGTAAAAGTCACTAGAGAAAAAGCACTATATAAATATAATTTATGTATGTATTTAGTTGGCCAGCATTCAGCAGAGTATTTTTCTTTTCTAAGTACCCCTCCAGTTGTTAATGAGTTGAAATAAAAGGTGGAATCAGCAGCCATGATGTCTGTAGCCTCCTCCACATATAGGCCTACTGCAGAAATTGTGCTATTTAACTGGCTCCCATTCGATAAGATCCCACTTGACAGCCTTTTTTCTGAAACGACACCCTCTGCTAGCAGAAAGTAAATTAAGTGGGGAGCGTGTGCAGTGTGCCGCGGAAGGAATGCAAGGCCTGAGGCAGCCAGAGGCGAGGCAGCTGATGCTCCAGGGGAGCCGAAGTCCACATTATGCTGCGGCACGGGCCACGGCGGCTCCGGCGGCTGACAGCCCTGCGCCCTCAGCGGACGCTCTCAGACTGCCGCCGCCGTATTCTCAGGGCATTTACATTATTCAAAGATAAATGCATTGTCAATTTTATGTCTCCAAACACTAGATATGCGCGCCGCTTCACTCCCTCCCGCAGCCAAAGGTGCACTCACCTCCACCCGCTGCACGACACTCTACAAATGAAATCAAATGTCTTCCTCGGCAGTGCAGAATTACCTAACCCTGCATGCCGCTGCCGTGCTCTCATATTTCGGACTGCAAAGTAAAAGCTTGGTGGGAGGAAAACACATGTTGTAAGTGTATCTTTGTATTTAAAGTAGAGACGTAAATCTCTTTGTGATAGGACAATTGGATTTGCCTCGCCGTACATGGGTAACCATGCGATTAAAAAAATGATTCGATTCGATTTAGAGTATGAACGATTTTTTAAGATTCGGTGTATGAATGATTCAATTCTATGGTTAACTTTTGTTGATCGACACATTCTTTGTTATACCACAAAAGAACAAAAGCCTTAGAGAATATATACCACAATTGGACGTGGAGTGGATCTAGCATAATAGTGAGAGTTCAGTCCATAGTGGATCTAGCATAATAGTGTGAGAGTCCAGTCCACAGTGGATCTAGCATAATATTGTGAGAGTCCAGTCCATAGTGGATCTAGCATAATAGTGTGAGAGCCCAGTCCATAGTGGATCTAACATAATAGTGTGAGTTCAGTCCATAGTGGATCTAGCATAATAGTGTGAGAGTCCGGTCCACAGTGGATCTAGCATAATATTGTGAGAGTCCGGTCCATAGTGGATCTAGCATAATAGTGTGAGAGCCCAGTCCATAGTGGATCTAACATAATAGTGTGAGAGTCCAGTCCATAGTGGATCTAGCATAATAGTGTGAGAGTCCAGTCCATAGTGGATCTAGCATAATATTGTGAGAGTCCTGTCCATAGTGGATCTAACATAATATTGTAAGAGTCCAGTCCATAGTGGATCGAGCATAATAGTGTGAGAGTCCAGTCCATAGTGGATCTAACATAATAGTGTGAGAGTCGAGTCCATTGTGGATCTAACATGATAGTGTGAGAGTCCAGTCCATAGTGGATCTAACATAATAGTGAGGGAGTCCAGTCCATAGTGGATCTAACATAATATTGTGAGAGTCCAGTCCATAGTGGATCTAACATAATAGTGTGAGAGTCCAGTTCATAGTGGATCTAGCATAATAGTGTGAGAGTCTAGTCCATAGTGTATCTAACATAATAGTGAGAGAGTCCGGTCCATAGTGGATCTAACATAATAGTGTGAGAGTCCAGTCCATGGTGAATCTAACATAATAGTGTGAAAGTCCAGTCCATAGTGGATCTAACATAATAGTGAGAGTCCAGTTCATAGTGGGGCCAGCAGGAGACCATCCCGAGCGGAGACAGGTCAGCAGCGCAGAGACGTCCCCAACCGATGCACAGAAGAGCGGTCCACCCCGGGTCCCGACTTGGGACAGCCAGCAGAGCTGTCCAAAAATGGACAGTGCGCCTTATAACCCCGTGCGCCTAATGTACGGGATAATTCTGGTTGTGCTTACCGACCTCCAAGCAATGTTATTTGGTACATGGTGTAATGATAAGTGTGACCAGTAGATGGCAGCCACACATAAGAAATACGTATAGACTGTGATATGACGCCAGTAAACGACACCAAAACGTTAAATGTTCCATTGGAAATAAAGAAAATTACACACGGCACTCAAAAATCGGTCAAAATGTTTTAGTACGACTTTGAAGCCGCACCTCTTGATGGATTGTCGGCCCGTCACGGCTACCCTAGTTAGATTTACCAGTATTACTACGGTGTGTGTATAAGGACTGCAAAATGGCACCTATTAGCATACATATTATCTGGCGTTTTGTTTCTCTGTATTATGAAAAAACAACTTTTCTTACCTTCTGGTACCTGCTGATGTGTAGTTGAGATCAGTTACAAAGTAACGCGTTACTGTAACGCCGTTAGTTTCGGCGGTAACTAGTAATCTAACGCGTTATTTTTTTTTATTCAGTAATTTAGTTACCGTTACTACATGATGCGTTACTGCGTTATTTTACGTTACTTTTGATGTAGTATCGGCTAGAAACAGAAGCGCTGCGGTGTCGTTCTTCTGAATCTTCCTCTGTCACAAGCCGGAGAGAAGAAAAGAGGCGCGGTCTATGTGTGTGTGTGTGTGGGTGTGGTGAGGCACACAAATCCGCGGTTTGATATATGAAACCAAAAAAAAAAGTTGTTGGCACGTTCAGTCCACACACAGCGTGGTCATGGCGAGCGGAGGAACGGAGGAGCTTGAACGCCCGGCGCCATTTAATCGGTGTGTTTATAAGTGCAGACTCGGTTGTGCAAAACGAGGGTTTTAAACACATGCTGAACGTGCTTGAACCACGTTACGACATCCCGTCGCGCACCCACTTCAGCAATAAGATTGTGCCAGATCTTTATGAGCAGGAGAAGAAAAAAGTTGTGGATGAACTATCCCGAGCATCATCTGTTGCGCTCATGACAGACGGGTGGACGTCCAGCGGAACTATAAGCGCTCACTTCATCACAGCAGACTGGGAGATGAGAAGACACGCCCCCTCTACGAGAGTCACCTTGCGCAGGTACTGACACAAGCAGTGGAGGAATGGAAGATAAAGATATCCCAGTCACACGTGATAATGCCAAAAATCAAATAATTACAGAGAATGAGGCAGGACTGGGACCACAGATAGGTGCTTTGCACATGTAGTGAATTTGGCATCACAGAAGGGAATCTCAGTCAATAGGATGGAGCGCCTCTTTGGGAGGATCAGAAAGGTTTCCTACTTCCACCCAAGCACAACAGATGCTCATGTGCTTAAGACAAAGCAAGAAATGCTAAAGCTGCCTGCTCATACATGATGTCCCAACGAGGTGGAACTCCACTTATGATATGTTGGAGCAGCAGGCAGCTATATACTCTGCATTGACCCACAACACCCTGAAGACAAATGTCACCCTGTCTGATGATGATGTGAGAGTGGCAGATGAGGTCCTCTAGGTGCTTAAACCCCTCAAAAGTGTTCCATCTCTACTGAGCACTGAAACTTCACCATCTGTGTCAATGATCCTGCCACTGAAAACAAGTATTCTACAATCCATGGCTCCAAGTGTGGACGACAGCAGCATCACTCCAGATGTCAAGCTTTATTTCACTACCTATGTTTCAAGGAAGATGATGTTTCTTCTTATGTTGCACTTAAACTTGTTTTTTATTAATGGTCATTGGTCCAAGTTTAAAGAAAGGAGGAATGCCTTTTTATGTTGCACTGTTTTTCATTAATTATGTTAAAAGGAAAATAAAAATGCATGTCAAGTTGATCAACAGATTGTATTATTCTCCAGTGCAATAACAGTACTGAAATGAAGGCAAAAAGGGCATTAATGGGAGCTTTAAAAAAAAAAGAAGAAAAAAAGAAGTAACTAAATAGTTACTTTTCACAGTAACACATTACTTTTTGGTGTAAGTAACTGAGTTAATAACTGAGTTACTTTTGAAATAAAGTAACTAGTAACTGTAACTAGTTACTGGTTTTCAGTAACTAACCCAACACTGGTTGAGATCTGCATAAGTCCTGAAAATGTGCGCACGTCCGCCACTGTAGTCCATGCCATAGTCGATAAGGTTCTTATTTTTCTCTATCTTCTTGTTATGGAACATTCAAGTTATAACTTATATCTCGCTATGGAAGCGCTAAAAACTACCGGTGTATCGAGTTTACATTATTCACCCAAGGAATTTTAGTTATTAGAGAGTTCCGGTCTGACGATTTTTCACGGGACACATTTCCGGCGTTGTTGTTGCACTAGTGAGCCACGGACGAGGAGATGCTGCTCCGTTATTGATTGAAGTAATGTCTGAATGTCATTAAAACAGTTAGCGCCATCTTTTGACACTTCTTCCTCCCCCGTCATTGCACGCCACACCGCTACAACAAAGATGACGGGGAGAAGACGCTGTCGAAGGTGAGCCACGTAAATAAGACCGCCCACAAAACGGCGCATCCTGAAGGGTCAAATGCAGAGAATAATTTTGCCACACCTAGTGTTTGTGTGACAATCATTGGTACTTTAACTTTTGTAATGCTGTTGAAATTAGTAATTAATTGTCAAGTTACTGCATATATTGTAATTAAACTGTAAAAATACATCATTTAGTTGTAACTTTATTGTAAATAATTCTAAGATTACAGCTCTGTACTTACAGTCAATTGCTGTAAAGGTGTTTCACAATAAATTACTGTAAATGTTGTTGTGCAATGAATTAAAATTTTAGCCAGTAATTTGCTGTGAATTTACAATTATTTTCTTTTTTAAGAGTGAAGACTACTCCATTATATATATATATATATATTTTTTTTTTTTACTACTGGTACAACACTGATGGCAGCGACAACACGCTGTCGAAGTGGAGCCAAGTATATAAGACCGCCCACAAAACGGGCATCCTGAAAAGACCAGTACCAAAATGTATTTCGACACTTTTTGATAACGACATTATTGGCTTTATCTTAACAGAAAATCTTGTGATACATTAAATATGCTTCTTCTTGCAATCAAAGAAGAATTGTGTCATAAAATAAGATAGCGAACAATGTAGCCAACTTCTCTTTTGGTAGTTAGCAAACATTGTGTGAGTGAATTATATTTATATAGCGCTTTTCTCTAGTGACTCATAGTGCTTTACATAGTGAAACCCAATATCTAAGTTACATTTAAACCAGTGAACCAGTAAACAAGAATCTACTTGTTCATTTACTGTTAATATCTGTGTCAGGGACTCGCATGGCTGCGGTAGTTGTGAGCCCAAGATGCAGGAGACAAGAGGACGACGTGCAGGTAAGAGTCTTTTTAATTATATTTACCACAAGAGGTGCAGCAGGGAAGTGCATGAACACACAGCAGCCTACAGCAAACTGAGTCAGTTACATATACAAAGAAACAACCCTCGAGCCCTGACGAAAGGGCGAGGCAGGCATTTATAGAAGCCAGCTGATTGACAACCACTACCAGGTGTGGCCAGGCTGCCAATCAGTGGCAGGTGAGGGGAGAGAGTGCTCAGAGAGACAAGTGGGAAAAGGAACTGAAAATAAGAGTGCAGCACAGGAAATAAACCAACTAAGGAAGCATAACAATTTGACAGATCATCACAGTACCCCCCCCCTGTAGGGACGGATTCCAGACATCCCCCCAAAAAAACAAGGTTCAAAGTCACGGGAGGGTGGAGGGCGGAGTTGGCGGAGAGTCGCCAAGCCTTGTGTCTCTGCAGCCATTAAGGGAGAGTCAGGTGGCGGCGATGCGTTGAACGCATCTGTATCTGGCGAGGCCGACGAGGAGGCGGACGCAAGTGGCCACGGCGCACCAGCAGCTGCCACAGTACATGCCCGGGTCCTGGGCCTAGTTGAGCGCTCAGGGAGACATGCAGGAAAAGGAACTGAAAATAAGGAAGAACTAAGGAAGCATAACAAGCCGTGAATGTGATACATCGTCACAATCTGCTTACTTTATGTTTAAACATGTTCTGTCTGCACTTCTGTTCAAATGTTTTAAGCACTCAATCCTTTGTTGCTTGGATACTTTAAAGGGGAACATTATCACCAGACCTATGTAAGCGTCAATATATACCTTGATGTTGCAAAAAAAAGACCATATATTTTTTTAACCGATTTCCGAACTCTAAATGGGTGAATTTTGGCGAATTAAACGCCTCTCTATTATTCGCTCTCGGAACGTGACGTCACATCGGGAACAATCCGCCATTTTCTCAAACACATTACAAACACCGAGTCAAATCAGCTTTGTTATTTTCCGTTTTTTCGACTGTTTTCCGTACCTTGGAGACGTCATGCCTCGTCGGTGTGTTGTCGGAGGGTGTAACAACACGAACAGGGACGGATTCAAGTTGCACCAGTGGCCCAAAGATGCGAAAGTGGCAAGAAATTGGACGTTTGTTCCGCACACTTTACCGGCGAAAGCTATGCTACGACAGAGATGGCAAGAATGTGTGGACATCCTGCGACACTCAAAGCAGATGCATTTCCAACTGGACTGGACAGATCAGCTTTCAGGAAAAGAGAGCGGGTGAGGGTATGTCAGCAAAACTGGGCTGTCTGCACTCTCAAAGTGCATGTTGTTGCCAAATGTATTTCATATGCTGTAAACCTAGTTCATAGTTGTTAGTTTCCTTTAATGCCAAACAAACACATACCAATCGTTGGTTAGAAGGCGATCGCCGAATTTGTCCTCGCTTTCTCCCGTGTCGCTGGCTGTCGTGTCGTTTTCGTCGGTTTCGCTTGCATACGGTTCAAACCGATATGGCTCAATAGCTTCAGTTTCTTCTTCAATTTCGTTTTCGCTACCTGCCTCCACACTATAACCATCCGTTTCAATACATGCGTAATCTGTTGAATCGCTTAAGCCGCTAAAATCCGAGTCTGAATCCGAGCTAATGTCGCTATAACTTGCTGTTCTATCCGCCATGTTTGTTTGTATTGGCATCACTATGTGACGTCACAGGAAAATGGACGGGTGTATATAACGATGGTTAAAATCAGGCACTTTGAAGCTTTTTTTAGGGATATTGCGTGATGGGTAAATTTTGAAAAAAACTTCGAAAAATAAAATAAGCCACTGGGAACTGATTTTTAATGGTTTTAACCCTTCTGAAATTGTGATAATGTTCCCCTTTAAACTAGTTTTAGGTGAAACTACAGATTTTGGTATCTGTCCACTACCAAGTAGTTAGATCATACGTAATTAAAGTTCTCCTGTGTCCAGGAGTATATTTCCAGACATTATAAATACAAAAAATGACAAAAGATTTTGTGATAATAAGAAATATTGTTTTAATCATTGTGGTATCGACGAGATACGGCTCTTGTACTTGGCATCGTTACAGTTGATATATGTATAGAGATCCACCCATTTGTTTATATTCAGGAGCACTCGGTACATGGTCCGGGTGTCGCGTGAAACTAGTAATTAGTTGACAGTTTATCTTATCCCGCAAGATAGGTAACGTCAACACCGCGGACCGTCTCCGTGCTGTTCCGTCCGTCAATATTGTAACATCCCAAATAATGACAGCTCAGAGAGATTCCCGGTTTGTCTTTCTTTATTTCACAAAATTCAACGTTCTCGTACAGAGGGCTCAATCTTAGTGTCTTGATCTCTTTTCCGGCAACTTTCCTTCCCCTTTCAAGTCCACAACACACGTCACTTCCCATTCGAAAAATACATTTGACATCTGCCTTTTTACTTTAACACATTAGGTAATAGATGTTTTAAAAATGTTAAAATACTGTAAGCATGTCACAATTATAGAATATATTTTTTTAGATTTTAAGATGAATGTGCCTATGGGTGTTCCCATTCACCAGGTGATTGTTATTCTAATGACATTCAACTGATCAGTTGTCTTAGAAGACGATTGGCTTCTCATTCGAGTAGTTTCATGCTCACAGACTTTGCTTGGACAGATCTAGTCTGAGCGCTTGGTGCCAAGGTCCTAACTACCGTATTCGCACTGCCGATGAGCGGGTCTAGTCAGGTTCTTTTTTCATATATAAGTTGCGCCGGATTATAGGGCGCATTAAAGGGGTCAAATTATTATTATTTTTGTCTAAATGTAAAAGTGGTCTACATAACATGTAATGGTGGTTCTTTGGTCAAAATGTTGCATAGATGATGTTTTACAGATCATCTTCAAGTCTTCAAAGTGAGGGAAGATTTGTTGGTGATTTAACCCCCAATTCCAACCCTTGAAGCTGAGTGCCAAGCAGGGAGGTAATGTGTCCCATTTTTATAGTCTTTGGTATGACTCGGCCGGGGTTTGAACTCACGACCTACCGATCCCAGGGCAGACACTCTAACCACTAGGCCACTGAGCAGGCTATAGCGTTTCCATAGCTGTCCATCCTGGCGTCCTGTTGGGACTCTGCACAGGACGTGTCGCTGTCCCTCCTCCTGGCCTCCTGCCGCCCTACCCTGGCATTTACAGCAGGGGACGCCGCCAACCAAGAGCTCCTTCCGCCGATAAAGGAAAGCGTCTGGCATCCGCTTTGTGTAGAAGTGTTACTGCTAGCAGCTATGCTATGAAGGACTCACAGCTCTGCGCTTCTTCTCCAGCGGGTCCTTCTATGACACCGCCATCTTCGTCTTCAGCGGGTCCTTTCACGACGCAGCCATCTTGTTCTTCAGTGGGTCCTTCCACGACACTGCCATCTTCGTCTTCTGCGGGTCCTTCCACGACCCCGCCATCTTCATCTTCAACGTCCCACGACGTCGCCGCCATTACAGTCGCCGCGCGATCGCCAGCTTTCCTGCCGCACAAGCGGCCATCAGGCGCCCGTACGCGACCCCTTCGTCGGCCAAGAAGGTGGACGTTTCATGGACGCCTTCTGCGCTATCAGCAACTAGGCCCAGGACCCGGGCATGAACTGTGGCAGCTGCTGGTGCGCCATGGCCACTCGCGTCCGTCTGCTCGTCGGCCAACGATGTGGCCATTCCATGGTCCCCCGCCTCGTCAGATGCAGCGGCGTTCAACGCGTCGCCGCCACCTGACTCCCCCTCAATGGCTGCAGAGACACAAGGCTTGGCGACTCTCCGCCAACTCCGCCCTCTACCCTCTCGTGACTTTGAACCTTGTTTTTTGGGGGGATGTCTGGAATCCGTCCAGAATTAATACGTACATTAGCCGCACCAGGTTATAAGGCGCACTGTGGATTTTTATGAAACATTTATAATTTTAAGTGCGCCTTATAGTCCAAAATACACGATATATAAATATGTTTTTGTCTTAATTGATGCATTTGAAAATACATAAAAATGCTAAATGAATCAGTATTGTTTTGATAGCCTTGACTTAATCCAGGAAAACGCAATGTAAAGGAAAAGTGTGTGGTTGTTAATTTATTTATTTATTAAATAAGAATTGGTGAAAATATTTCAGTTTGTGTATTTTTGGAGAACATTCAACAATACTGTGATAAAACAGTAATCATTTTGGTCACAATAGCCGTGACATTACATTTTAATTTCGTTACATCCCTACTTCTTTCTTGAATTCAATAGTGATTCTCACCTTCTTTATTAAAGTGCTCTCCCTGAGTCACCAATTGTAACAATGCGCTATTGAATAATGTAAAACATTATTACCTCATTATATAATAACACCACGTTTTGTAATAATAATATTGAACACATTTTGTGATAAACCTTGATGCATTTTGTAGCAACTTATTGCAGACGTTATTACAAAAAGCAGGTTCTGTACTTTTTTTTATATTTACAATATAATAACGTTGTGCCTCCTGTAGAAACATTGAAATTGATATCTTAATAGAAAAACTATCACAGCATTACATAATATTTAATATTCATTACAATTCATTTTAAGAATCTAGTGGGATTCTTCATTGGTCAGACATGAATCAAATGTAACTTATTATAAAGAATGTGATTGAAAGCGAGCAACAAAAGCGACACTAATTAAATATTACTAACATGAAAATGACCAGTGAGAAGGTTATTTTAATGATGCTATTTAGGATGCCCCATGTTGCTCTCATGTTGTTTTTGTTCCTGTCTAATAATTGACTGACTAGTTCGCTTCTTCTTATACATTGTGTACTTATTTTCTGACATTTGTGTTATAAATGTTATATATAGTGTATTCTTTTCAATCCCTTTGTCGTCCACGGTTGGTTGTTTTTCTTTTGCTTCTTACTTAATTGTTTCCGCATGGACAACGTTTGCATCAGGGAAGTATTAAAGAAATTGCCACATGTCTCATTAACATCATTTTCACTGTACACATTGTCCCAATGTTGTTCTCCCAGGTCATGTTTACAGGCAATTATGTTGTGTTTGGCCCTGGAAATGGACATCTAGATGGATGTTTTCCTCTGTGGGTGTAGTCTTTGAAATGTATTTTTGTCATCAATGCTCCTGTTGTTGTAGTTTCCGTCATAGATTGTGAAAACTGGCAGATGATCACTAATGTCAGTTATTAACGGTCCGCTTGTAATATTATTATCAAAGCCAATGGTGTTGTTGTCGTGTCCTGTGATTCTACTGGGCCTTGTGATTTTAGGATACAAACTCATGTTGTACATTGTCTTTGGGAAATCAAGTTACTACATAAATATGTCCAATTATTACAAAAGGTTGCCTTATTACATAGAATAATTATGTGTAAGTTATCACACAACTCTTATGCTTAAAGGCCGTTGCTATAGTTATTATCAATTGTGCTGAAGTTGTTGTACTTTTCTATCTGTGCAAAGCGAGTCGTCTCCTATCAGTGTTTGTTTCCAGAATCGGCCTGCTGACTGCCAAGGGCGAACATCGAGTGCCGTGACGCAGACAAAGCAGAGACAGGGCGATATCACGAGTGTCAGCACATTTGCATTTCATTAATAGTCATATATTGTGTCTAAATTGGGCTGCTGAGATTACCGCCCTTCCTTCAGCAGCAGCTTCAGTGATGTAACCAGGGACCTCCCAAATAAATAGAGGAGCATGTGGGCAGGATTTTAAAGTGTAGTTTGGAACTCTAACTAGAGTACAGCCCAAAAACGTCTCTCCTCATTGAGCCAAATTGAACTATGTCTGCATGATTCCTTGCTTCTTGTCTGTTTAATAGATGCCATCAGTGTTTGAACCTGTTATTATTAAATAATGAGGTGAAAAGGTTTTACAGTTGTTTATTGCTGTCAATTATTTTTTGTAAAGTAGGAATAATTGATTACAAATTAAATATATTCATAGCTATAGCATAAATACAGTTTCACTACCTTAAACCTTGAAATATACATTTTCAACATTATAAAAGCCCTCTAGACATGACATAACAGCCTTCCATCACCTTTAAACTCTTTTAATCCAATGTATTAATGATGCCAAAAACTAAGCCAATCGGTGGCCACGATACTGCACGATACAGCACGCTCTGATTGATTAGGTCACCTCTTGTGGAGAATAATACTGTAGTATGTACAGTACAGGCCAAAAGTTTGGACACACCTTCTCCTCATTCAATGTGTTTTCTGTTGTGTAAATATATTTGCATATATATGTTGTGTGTGTATATATATATATATATATATATATATATATATATATATATATATATATATGTATATATACATATATATATATATATATATATATATATATATATATATGTGTATATATATATAAAAATATATATATGTATATATATGTTGTGTATATATACGTATGTATATGTTGTATGTATATATATATATATATATATATATATATATATACATACAACATATACATACGTATATATACACAACATATATATACATATATATATATATATATATATATATATATTTATATATATATATATATACACACATATATATATATATATATATATATATATATATATATATATATATATATATATATATATATATACACATATATATATATATATATATATGTGAAGCGTGTGATTAAAACAAAAGTATACGGTTTGACTATGTGTAGCGATTATATGAGGAGTGTTACCGGGCGGTGTTGAAGGTGCGCGTTGAGCTCGGTGCGGAAGTCCAGAAAAGGCCAGGCAGGCTCAGAGGTCCGGGAACAGGCAGGAGGTCAGGGGCTTGAGCGAGGTGTCGTGGTCCAAAGGCAGGCGTGAGGTCGAGATCCAGGTAGGCAGCAGAGAGTCCAGAGGGGATCCAGGGAGACGAGACACACACTCGAAACCAGGGGAGGACGAAGGGCTGCTGGATGACGACACAGGACAAGACACAATGATCACAACGGAGGGGAAACACAAAGAGCGAGGAAGCATATGAGTAAGGATACGAGGGACGTGGGAGGCTTACTGTACAAGTACTTTGTACAAGTAGCTAGCTACGTTCTGGCACTGGAACGCAGGAAACGCTGGCTTATGAAGGCAGGAGACTCATCGGTGTCCTGAGGTGACAGCAGAGTGAGAGGCGGCCAGTGTTTGAACCGTAACAATTTTTTGTCAAACCAAATCATACGGAAAGTCGGGCAAACAAAAACCGATATACTATATTATTCAAATAGTTTGTTTACTTTGGTTATTTTTTTTGTTTGTTCCCATGAATATGACTATTGTGCAAGAAAAAAACATGTTTGATTTCTTATTTGGGTAGAACTAATATTATGCAACATATTGACTGTATTCGAGATGCTTTTTTTCAGTGTGTCGTATTCTGTAAATTCGGATATTCACCTTAAAGGGGAACATTATCACAATTTCAGAAGGGTTAAAACCATTAAAAATCAGTTCCCAGTGGCCTAGTGGTTAGAGTGTCCGCCCTGAGATCGGTAGGTTGTGAGTTCAAACCCCGGCCGAGTCATACCAAAGACTATAAAAATGGGACCCATTACCTCCCTGCTTGGCACTCAGCATCAAGGGTTGGAATTGGGGGTTAAATCACCAAAATGATTCCCGGGCGCGGCCACCGCTGCTGCCCACTGCTCCCCTCACCTCCCAGGGGGTGATCAAGGGTGATGGGTCAAATGCAGAGAATAATCTCGCCACACCTAGTGTGTGTGTGACAATCATTGGTACTTTAACTTTTTAACTTTAACTTTAACTTATTTTATTTTTCGAAGTTTTTTTCAAAATTTTACCCATCACGCAATATCCCTAAAAAAAGCTTCAAAGTGCCTGATTTTAACCATCGTTATATACACCCGTCCATTTTCCTGTGACGTCACACAATGATGCCAATACAAACAAACATGGCGCATAGAACAGCAAGGTATAGCGACATTAGCTCGGATTCAGACTTGGATTTCAGCGGCTTAAGCGATTAAACAGATTACGCATGTATTGAAACGGATGGTTGTAGTGTGGAGGCAGGTAGCGAAAACGAAATTGAAGAAGAAACTGAAGCTATTGAGCCTAATTGGTTTGAACCGTATGCAAGCGAAACCGACGAAAACGACACGGCAGCCAGCGACACGGGAGAAAGCGAGGACGAATTCGGCGATCGCCTTCTAACCAACGATTGGTATGTGTTTGTTTGGCATTAAAGGAAACTAACAACTATGAACTAGGTTTACAGCATATGAAATACATTTGGCAACAACATGCACTTTGATAGTGCAGACAGCCCGTTTCAGGCGCGCAAAGAACATATATTTTTCCACGATTTCAGCACTCAGGTTAACCATACCTAAATAGACACAAAATACTGCATTACACAAGACTACCCGAATGAAAAAAAAAAATGTTTTTAAGCTAAATTATTGGTAAACACAGTTTATGTATAATAATTTACGTAAAACCGCGAGTAATGAATAAAGTTTTCATCAATTAATATATTCTGTAGACATACCCTCATCCGCTCTCTTTTCCTGAAAGCTGATCCGTCCAGTTTTGGAGTTGATGTCAGCATCTGCTTTGAGTGTCGCAGGATATCCACACATTCTTGCCATCTCTGTCGTAGCATAGCTTTCGTCGGTAAAGTGTGCGGAACAAACGACTGACCATTTCGTCGGCTTTCCCCGCAGCCTCGTATTTTGAACAAATTTCGTCCAATTTCTTGCCACTTTCGCATCTTTGGGCCACTGGTGCAACTTGAATCCGTCCCTATTCGTGTTCTTACACCCTCCGACAACACACCGACGAAAGTGAGAAAATGGCGGATTGCTTCCCGATGATTGCTCCGAGAGCGAATAATAGAAAGGCGTTTAATTCGCCAAAATTCACCCATTTAGAGTTCGGAAATCGGTAAAAAAAAAATTGTCTTTTTTCTGCAACATCAAGGTATATATTGACGCTTACATAGGTCTGGTGATATTGTTCCCCTTTAAAAAAGGTTTCCTAAAAGTTCCCGCCTTTCCCAATTATTAACTTTCCGATTGAAACGTAAGAATATTAATCCTGCAATCATTCTCCTATCTTCAAGTGGCAGCTACTTCATTGAAATAATGTGTTCGGGATTACAAATGAAATCCGCGCGGGATCATTCTTTATCCAGGGGACAGATTAAATTCCAAACCCTGTTACTGTAATAGGCACACTTGTAGCTCACCATGAATTAGAGCTCTAATTATATTAGGTACTATTTTAAACAAAATAACATATTTCTTATGATCCATAGGTGTAATTTATAGCAAAGCCAGGTTCATTTTCCCGGGCAATCAATTTTGCGGCGTCGCAGAAGACTAATATCATTATGGAAAGCGCTGAGAGCCGAGTATCGCACTGAGCACAGGAGGGTTTTTTTCCGAAGATAAATGAAGATGCAATTTATTCACTCATAATTTCATACAGAAAATGTCGTGAAGGAAATCCTTATGAGCATCACAGAAAAGGGCGGAGGCGCTAATGCTCAGTAATGTAGTCGAGCAGGCCTTTTGTAGTCCAGGCATGGCTAATATATGAGTTACTTCAGCTTTGCTGCCGCCACTGAGTTATCTTTCACAAGAGAGGAGAGGAGCGTCCTGGTCAAGTCCTCCTAAATCACAGCCACAGGAGTGAGTCATTTATTACACTTACAATTATATCTATCATCCACATATAAGAACTGCCATAAATCCACACGCACATCAGCTTCCCCGGACAGCGTGCACCATCAGTTTAGGTTTCCCAGCTAGTTACTTTCACACTTCGGGTGTTTTATGAATGAGCAACACTGATGTTGCCTTTTATTGCTGTGAAAACAAGCACTCTGGGGAACTCACTTAAAAAATGATAAATACTTCCGTCTACAAGCAGGAACGACAGAATCGACATATTTTGGCTTCAAAATGCTACATATTTTTTGTTTTGGAGTATTTTCAAAATGTATATATATATATATATATATATATATATATATATATATATATATATATATATATATATATATATATATATATATATATGAAGCATGTGATTAAAACAAAAGTATACGGTTTGACTATGTGTAGCGATTATATGAGGAGTGTTACCGGGCGGTGTTGAAGGTGCGTGTTGAGCTCGGTGCGGAAGTCCAGAAAGGGCCAGGCAGGCTCAGAGGTCCAGGGACAGGCAGGAGGTCAAGGGCTTGAGCGAGGTGTCGTGGTCCAAAGGCAGGCGTGAGGTCGAGATCCAGGTAGGTAGCAGAGAGTCCAGAGGGGATCCAGGGAGACGGGACACACCGCTCAAAACGAGGGGAAGACAAAGGGCTGCTGGATGACGACACAGGACAAGACACAATGACCACAACGGAAGGGAAACACAAAGAGCGAGGAAGCACATGAGTAAGGACGCGAGAGATGTAGGAGGCTTACTGTACAAGTACAAGTAGCTACGTTCTGGCACTGGAATGCAGGAAACGCTGGCTTATGAAGGCAGGAGACTCATCAGTGTCCCGAGGTGACAGCAGAGTGAGAGGCGGCCGGTGTTTGAACCGTAACAATTTGTTGTCAAACCAAATCATACGGAAAGTCGGGCAAACAAAAACCGATATGAAAATGATAAATACTTCCGTCTACAAGCAGGAACGACAGAATCGACATATTTTGGCTTCAAAATGCTACATATTTTTTTTGTTTTGGAGTATTTTCAAAATATATATACATTATATATATATATATATATATATATATATATATATATATATATATATATATATATATATATATATATATATATGAAGCGTGGGATTAAAACAAAAGTATACGGTTTGACTATGTGTAGCGATTATATGAGGAGTGTTACCGGGCGGTGTTGAAGATGCGTGTTGAGCTCGGTGCGGAAGTCCAGAAAGGACCAGGCAGGCTCAGAGGTCCGGGGACAGGCAGGAGGTCAAGGGCTTGAGCGAGGTGTCGTGGTCCAAAGGCAGGCGTGAGGTCAAGATCCAGGTAGGCAGCAGAGAGTCCGGAGGGGATCCAGGGAGACGGGACACACATCTCAAAACCAGGGGAGGACGAAGGGCTGCTGGATGACGACACAGGACAAGACACAATGACCACAACAGAGGGGAAACACAAAGAGCGAGGAAGCACATGAGTAAGGACGCGAGAGATGTATGAGGCTTACTGTACAAGTACAAGTATCTACGTTCTGGCACTGGAATGCAGGAAACGCTGGCTAATGAAGGCAGGAGACTCATCAGTGTCCCGAGGTGACAGCAGAGTGAGAGGCGGCCGGTGTTTGAACCGTAGCAATTTGTTGTCAAACCAAATCATACGGAAAGTCGGGCAAACAAAAAACGATATAAAAATGATAAATACTTCCGTCTACAAGCAGGAACGACAGAATCGACATATTTTGGCTTCAAAATGCTACATATTTTTTGTTTTGGAGTATTTTCAAAATGTACATATATATATATATATATATATATATATATATATATATTTATGTTTTGGAGTATTTTCAGTATTTGTTCAAAAACACAAAAAAAGACAAAGTGTACTATCGTATCACTGAAGTAAAGTCATATAGTTTCAAACTGAATCCAAAATGTGGATATAAATAATATAGTATTTGAAAAATACTCAAAACCCAAAAGCAGTGAAGTTGTCACGTTGTGTAAATGTTAAATAAAAACAGAATACAATGATTTGCAAATCATTTTCAACTTATATTCAATTGAATAGACTGCAAAGACAAGATATTTAATGTTCCCACTGAGAAACTTTATTTTTTTTGCAGAATTTAATGGCAGCAACACATTGTAAAAAAGTTGTCACAGGGGGCTTTTTAACTGTCATGATCCATGTCCTGGATCATGTTTTATGTTCTGTTAATTTTGGACTTCATAGTTCCCTTTTTTTGTGCACCCTTGTTTGTTTTAGTTACCATGGTTACTTATTATTTCCACCTGCCTCTGATTAGTGTTCGCCCGCTCACCTGCTGCCCGAGCACTAATCAGAGGCATTATTTAAACCTGCCTTGCCCTCCAGTCAGTGCTGGAGTATTGTTTGTTGAATGCTGTGGACTCCCTGTTTCATGCAATGCTCTGTTCATGCTTGTTTTCTGGCGATACCATAGTTCATGCTGATGATTTCATGCTTAGTTCATGCTGCTCGTGCCTTGCCAAGTAAGTTTTGCTTATTTATGCCACAGTTAGCGACTTTTTGTTTCATGTCCATAGTTCAGGCTAAGTGTTAGCTTTTGTTTCCTGCGTTAAGTTGTGCCTTCGCCTTGTGCATCTTTTTGAACATTAAAACCATGTTTTCTTGTACACCGCCTGTTCGTCACCTCCACATCATAACATTACCATTGTGTTACATGGCCTTTCCTTTTAACAACACTCAGTGAACGTTTGGGAACTGAGGAGACACATTTTTGAAGCTTTTCAGGTGGAATTATTTCCCATTCTTGCTTGATGTACAGCTTAAGTTGTTCAACAGTCCGGGGGTCTCCGTTGTGGTATTTTAGGCTTCATAATGCGCCACACATTTTCAATGGGAGACAGGTCTGGACTACAGGCAGGCCAGTCAAGTACCCGCATTCTTTTACTATGAAGCCACGCTGTTGTTACACTTGGCTTGGCATCGTCTTGCTGAAATAAGCAGGGGCGTCCATGATAGAGTTGCTTGGATGGCAACATATGTTGCTCCAAAACCTGTATGTACCTTTCAGCATTAATGGTGCCTTCACAGATGTGTAAGTTACCCATGCCTTGGGCACTAATACACCCCCATACCATCACAGATGCTGGCTTTTCAACTTTGCACCTAGAACAGGCCAGATGGTTATTTTCCTCTTTGGTCCGGATGACACGACGTCCACAGATTCCAAAAACAAATTGAAATATGGGCTCGTCTGACCACAGAACACTTTTCCACTTTGCATCAGTCCATCTTAGATGAGCTCAGGCCCAGCGAAGCCGGCGGCGTTTCTGGGTGTTGTTGACAAAGACTTCACTGGTTTGGGGTTTTGTATATTTCCTATATGCATCTCAATAACATAAAGTAAAGATGTGCCCATCGATCAGCCACTGAGCAGTATCGGCCAATTTTCTTGGGATCGCCTTTTCATACCGACCACAAACGCCAACATTCTCTGGCTTATATTGATTCTATTTTTAGTCTCCTGGCTGATAAGCAGTTATAGCAATGTGTCTCCATATGCAGTGTGGAGCCACTCTCCTAAGTTCATAATAATCAACTCCCATTATGGCAAATAAACAGCCTTTTTAGTGTCTTGGATGTCATTATGAAGTGTTATTATGGCCGGAGGACAAGGCGAAATCATGTTACACGCCAGGAGCAGGCATAATAATAGCTGAGCTAGCTTTAAACAACACCAATAAATAAGAGCTTTTAAGTTAAAGAAGTGCAAATGGAACCGCGTTAGAGCAGAAAATAAGCAGCTATTTACAGCAAATTAACGAAAAGATTGACAAAAGTTAGACTGAGGATAATGTAACAATTGTTGGTTTGTCAGTTTTGTTGCAGACAAAAGTCCACAACACGAAGAGGGCGGATCTATCCATAAATTGATATATCAATTTACGAGTGGTAATCAGAATATGATCGGAATTAGATTAATGTTTTCTTTTCTCAAAATCTTTTTTTTGTTTTTTTTTATGTTTAGCGGTAGAAAATGGATGGATGGATGTTTAACTCAGAGAATAAATCCCTGGACACAGGACAACTTTCAGGGTGAAAAGGATTTCAATGAGTACTAGGTAGTTTTGGATTTTACTTAGTTATTGTGTACTATTGACTAATTTGTGTACTAATTTAATTTGTGTACTAATTTACAGTATGTAATATAAAGGAATAAGGAAACAGTTTAAATATTGTGCTGATATTTTAAAACTGTCAAGAGCACGCACCATAAATACATTTTAAAATATACAGTTTGAACATGTTATCTGTACTGGTATCGCCCATGGATGATCGGTATCGGGAGCATAAATCCCTGATCGGAACATCCCAAACATGAACACCCCTTCAAAAATACTTAAGACATGGAAAATGAAATATTTTTGATTAAAACGATGACTGCTGACTACATAAAGGATGTCCACCGATGGATGAATAGAATGTCTTTACTGGAGCTCAGACTCGCCCCATTACCCTGGGACTGATTTGCACCATACAACTTTATAAGTCTTTTTACATTTATATGTGCCAAAATGAAAAAATGACTTATACTTGAATGTTACAGTTTGTGGTATACCGTATTTTCCGGACTATAAGGCGCACTTAAAATATTTTTTTTTGTCATGTCTGTGTGATCATGTTTTTGTTTTAGTCATCTCCGGTTTTGTTTTTGGACTCTTTGTGCACTTTTGTTTGTTTTGTCAACATAGCAACCCATTAGATTTCACCTGTCATGTCACGCACCTGTTTCACGTTTTGACTCACGCACCTGTTTTCACTGATCATGTCACTGCTATTTAAGCCTGTCTGTTTCTGTTGTTCGTCTTGGTGACATTATCATATCTATCTATCCTTTCTACTTCTGCTACCTGTCATGCCTAGCCATTGTTTCATGCACGTTTTTCACGCCACAGTAAGTGTTGTATATTTCATGTTTAGCGTTTTTGCCTTTGTGCAAGTTTTTGTTTCATTAGCCAAGTTTTTGTACTTCCGCCTTGTGCGCGCTTTCCGTTTGTTCTTTTTGTTAGTGTAAAATTAAACATGTACTTACATTCACGCCTTGCCCGCGCCAACTTTCTTTTGCACCATGGGAAAACAAACCCCAAAGTCCACGTATTGACATTTTTCCCCTCAAAAGTCGACTGTGCGCCTTATAACCCGGTGCGCCTAATGTACGGATTAATTCTGGTTTTGCTTACCAACCTCGAAGCGATTTTATTTGGTACATAGTGTAATGATACGTGTGACCAGTAGATGGCAGTCAAACATAAGAGATATGTGTAGACTGCTATACAATGGCAATATGACTCAAGTAAACAACACCAACATTGTATATGTTCCATTGAAAATATAGAACATTACACACGGCGCTCAAAAATCTATCAAAATGTTTTAGTACGACTTTGGTAGGCTATGAAGCCGCACGGCATGATGGATTGTACTTTGCTTCAACATACAAGTTTTATTATGGTGTGTGTATAAGGTAAGACATTATCTGGCGTTTTATTTTACAATATTATGCAAAAGCCATTTTTCTTACCTTCTGGTACGTGCTGATCTGTATTTGGGATCTGTATAAAGTCCGGAAAAATTGCACGAATCTGCCTTTGTAGTCGATAATCTTCTTCTTTTTCTCTATCTTCTTGTTATGAGACATTCATCCTCCACTGTTGCCATTTCTAATATAAAGTAGTGTAAAATTCTTACTTATATCTGTCAGTAAACTCGTCACGAAAGCGCTAAAACATACCGGTGTAGTGACTTTACATTATTCACCCAAGTAACTTTAGTTATTAGAGAGTTCCGGTCAGACGGTTTTTCAGGGGACACATTTCCGGTGTTGTTGTTTCCGAAAGAGGAGATGCTGCTCCGTTATTGATTGAAGTAAAGTCTGAATGCCATTAAAACAGTTAGCACCATCTTTTGACACTTCTTCCACTCCCGTCCTTGCACGCTACACCGCTACAACAAAGATGACGGGGATGAGACGCTGTTGAAGGTGAGTCACGTAAATAAAACCGCCCACTAAACGGCGCATCCTGAAGCGACTGTCAGAAAGCGACTGATGTGTAAAACATCATCTATACAACATTTTGACCAAA